>NC_142808.1:46123737-46423737 GCF_049724085.1 Artemia sp. Qi Xiang Cuo | reverse complement strand
GTATGACAACTATTTGGTGATTGGGGTAATGTTATTATTATTAAAATTATGTGTAATTTTTATTGTACTTTATTAGTGGTGGTGTTTCTTAAAATAATAAGTTTTTGCTAGTATATTAATCTATCTTTATCTAATTATAATTAGTTATTTTTCTTTATTGTTGGTTTTGTTTCTGACAACTCGTTTGTTTGAGGTGTGGTGTTCTATATTTTACTTGTATGAGCTAGATTTCTTAGCCTATCATAGGTGTGTGTTGTCAAAAATGAGTTATTTGTTATTTGCCTTTTTAATATTTTATTTGTCTTATATCTTAGAATTAGTAAATACGATGTAGTTTATCTATTATAAATAATTAGTTTGTGTTTGTTAGTTATATATAATTATTGTATTTTCTAATTTTTAGTATTCTATCTGTTTTTTGTGTTGTCTTAATCATCGTAGTTTTTAGGGGGTTTGTTGAATTGTTTTAATGTATTAGATGTTGGAATTATCATGTAAGAGGTGTGTTGTCAGTCACTGAATAAGTTGGATGTTGGTTGTTAGATTTTCGTCGGTTCGGCGCTAAGTGTTATTTTTAGTTATTAGAAGTGTGTCGTCTTAATAATTGTAGGGGTTTTTGTTTATGTAATATTTAAAGATTTTACTTGTACGTTGTCTTCTTATTTATGCGGGGTGTTTAGTCTTAAAAGTAGGATGAGGTCGATTTAAATGTATCTTTATTGATGGTCGTAGCTATTGGTAATTGTATGTCTTATTTTATTAGTTTAATAAAAAGCTTAGTTGTTCTGTGTATTTTTATAGTTTCTTATTACCGTAGAGTGCTTTATTATAAATTCCTATGCTTTTGTTGTAAGAAAATTATTATATTTGATGTGTTGTTTTATATTTGGACTTTTCAGATATATTAGTCCGAGTAAAGTATTTGGTGGTGTTTTCTGAAAACTATATTTTTTTATTACTATTTTTATATTTATGTATTGTCTTGTCTTATTTTTCTTATTATTTCTTAGGTGTGAGTTGTCTTAAACGTATGATTTGGGATGTGTTCGGTTATAGTTCCGATTTTTAAGATAAAGATGTCTTAGTATTGATTATGCGTTTTTTGTCTGAAAAATCTTTTTTTCTAGATTTATATTAATTTTTATTTCTTTTCTTATATTGATTTCTTAGTCTTTATTTGGTGTGTGTTGTCTAAAACTTATTATTTGTTATGGTTAATTTGATCTTTATGTATTTTATTAGGTCGGTTTCTTAGTGTTTGGTATGTATGTGTTGTCTGAAATCTATAAAAATAATCTATTTAAGTTAAATCTGAGACAATAAGCGTTTTTGACCGCAAACTCTAGTTTTTTGTAAGAAAATTATTTACAATAAAATTCGTTGACTAAGAGTTGAAACTAAAGCACAGTTCTGTATCTAAAAATAAACACTGACTGTAAAATATGAGAGAATAGTTGTTTTTTACAGAAAACTCTAGTTTTTTTTTGTAATAAATTTATTTAAAATAAAATTATCTTTTTAAATTGTTAGAATTAATTAAATTTTTTTATATAAAAATAATATATTTATTTATATTCTTATAGAATTAGGGTTTTTTGACATTACTCTATATTTTTTTTTAATAAAATTATTAAAAATAAAAGTCTCTGGTTAAACTTTGATACTTAAAGTAGCTTTTTTGATAGAATAATAACTTTATTTAATTAAAATATGAGATATTAAGGTTTTTTAATATTAAACTCTAGTTTATTATAAGAAAATTATTGAAAATAAAAGTCTGTAGTTCGAACTGTGAAACTTAAGTCCAGTTTTGGATACTCATAAGGATGAGGACTGATAGTTCTAATTCAATATTTTTTTCATAAAAACAAACTATTTTTTTTAACGTCAAAAAATTGAACCCGCCCTTAAACACGTATCAAATAAGTCCGGCACAAATATTGTTTTATAAAACTCACATGTTCATTAAGACTAGTTAATTAATTACTGATCTTTCTCTAATTCTGAGAAATGCTGAATTGATCCCTTTATTCAGGCGATACTGAAATTTAGTGTATCATTTCGTGATCTTGTTTGGGGATCTCCTTTGCAATTTTAATCAGATCAATTTTTTATATAGGTGTTACGGTTTGTATTATTATTATTTGGAAATCTAATCTCACTTAAGTGCAATAAACTGAGACTCATTCAAAAAGTAGAAAAAAAATACGCCAATAGTTTGCTCAACTTAACATCGCATTTGTGTTCCTAAATGAAAGACCAAATTTAACCTACTGTGTATTTTTAAATTATAACACAAAATAACCAACAACTCTAAACTAAAACTCTTAACAAAAATTAAACTAAACTATATCTCTAACTAAAAATCTTATATATAAACTAACAATATAAATTATAAAATAATAATATAAAATAATATAAAAATAAATTATAGCTATAATTAATACTCTAATAAAATAATATAATATCAAACTATCAAACATCCAATACCCCTAATCAATAACAATAAAATAATACTATAAAATAAAAATATTTAATAAAAATTACATAAAAATATCAAATAGTAATATTAGATAATAATAAACTAAAATAAAATTTAATATTATAGTATAAAATATATATTAAAAATATTATATTAAACTCAAACTGAAACATAAACTAAAATAATTAAATAAAAAAAACTAAAAATAGAAATATAAATCAAAAATTAATATAATAATATAAAATAAATCTATAACGTATTAATAAAATCAAACATAAATGTAACTAAAAATATAATATAATAATTAAAAAAAAAAATAAAAAATATAAAAAAAAAAAAATAAAAAAACAAAAAATAAAAATAGATATATAAATAAAAATATAAAGAAAAAATGACAACTAAATAAATAAAATCGAAAATAAAAATATTAATTAAAAATAATATTTATATATAAAATAAGTTTAATAACTAAACTAAAATATCAATATAAAAAAAATTATCATATACTACAATCATATACACAAATCATGTAAAACATAACAATAAAATAAAATAACACTCTAAATAAAAATAGAATATAATACTAACAAATAAAACTCTAACAAAACATATAATATCATACTATAAAATAAAAAAAAATAATATATTATATAAATATTATAAAATATAAATATCCAAAAAAATATAATATAATAATATAATAAAAAAATATGAAATAAAATAAATATCAATAAAAATACAATATAATAAAATAAATAAACTATAAAAAAACACTATAATATAAATAGAAAATAAAAATAAAAAAAAAAATAAAAAAAACACGTAAATATCCATAAGAATCTAAACTAAAAATAACAATAATAAAATCAAAATAAAATATAAAAAAAATATAAACTAAATAAAAATAACAATAAAAAATATCAAATCAAATAATTCAATCAATATACAAAAAAGATATAAAAAAAATATATTTACTAAAAATTAAATATAAATATAAACTAAAAAAATTAAATAATACTAAACTAAAATGTAAAATAAAAACTATAATATACGACTCGCGTCTCAAATTCTAAAATAAAAAGTCTATATAAAACTACACTACAAGTACAAACCCACATATAAAAATATAGTAAAATCGATATCTAACTAAAAACTCGCAGTGCTGAGAGTCTAACTTAAAACTAGATACTCCTAACTAATTATAAACTTACCGCTAACACAACCTAAACCTTGACGATAAGATCAACCGACACCACTGACCGCGGGAGGGGTCCGGGGGTGATCCCAGGGGGAGGGGTCGCGGGTGGAAACCCGGCGGAGGGGGCCCCGGGGGGGACCCCCGGGAGCCACACCCAGTCCCTCCCAGCGGGTGCTGCGGGGGGCGATAAGGGGTGGGGTATATATACGTGAGTGTGAGACATATTTAACGTAAATATTTTAAAATATATTCTGCTGATAGTGTGAGCTTATACTCTTGTATTAAACACAAAAATATGCAACTACAGCTATTTGAATTCTGACTTAATTAGATATATTTCTAATTCTGACCACAGCTATTTGAATTTTGGCGTATAAGTAAAACAGTATTTAATAGCAACAATTATAACATCAGCACATTTGTTTACTATCAAAACATTATGTAAAAAAAAGTATTTTTTTAATATAACAAAATGAATTTTATTATTAATAAATAAAATTGAAAAAGTAAAAAAAACGTTAAAAAAATCTTTGTTATGAGTTGGGTGCACCGTAGCCCCCCCCCCCCGGTTCCGTTACCAACATTTTTATTAAAAATAGAACTATTAAATTAATTAAACCTCATTACTTTTGCATATTTACTTAATGTAATTTTTGAAAATTAGCTTAACATTCACCAAAGAAAGAGAACTAAGGAGACCAAACAAAAATATAACAAAGTGATGAATGATTCAAACTCAGCATCCGACTCAAGCGGGTGCGATTTATGTGGCAGCACGTATTACAATTCTGAGAGATCTGATTACTTTTTATGGCACTTTTCCTCTTTTTCTGTACTTGAAAAGGAACTTACTTTCCAACTCGCTATCTTCCTGACTGAAGAAACTTCTCCACCACTGTTTGATTTATCCATAAGAAACCTCTTTTTGAATTGAAATAGAGGTTTGGGTTTTGAAACAGCAATATCTAGTGGCACTAAAGACTTCTGATTTAAATTGTTAGGTCCAAGATTATTGCTTATATGTCTCTTTAAAAGACGGACAAAAAATTGTTCACTTTCTCGTCCATCCGTCGAGTTTGGGTTGTCAACAGAGCTGTCCTCAGATATATTTATATGGTCACGTGATGTGCACTCAGTGTATACACTAAGAGATGGTTTCTTTCCTATAGTTGTTGCAAATTTATCTTCACCGTTAGAGGAAGGTCGAATATTTTTAGGAAATTTAAATGATCTTTCCAGGGTAGATTGACTACTTTGAGAAGACCTACTAGCTTCACTGAATTTCTGGTTGTCTTTACTGGCACTGGCATCACTATGATTCATTACAGATACTGGAAATTTAGGTGCACTTTTCAAAATAGTCGAACTATTTGGTCGACAAGAACTTATATTGATATTTGCAAGGGTAGAATAACCAGCCATGTCCTTACCAGATACACAAAAGCTGGTGTGGCTGACAGGACTCTTAGCGCAATTTTTCGAATAAGTCTTGTTAGGTTGAAATTCAACTGAATTTTGACCAGTATCTCCTATATCCACGGACCTCTCTGTTGAACGCTTCTTAGAAAAAATAGCAGCCGTATGTACCGTTTGCAATTGAGGGCGCTGATCTCTGACTAAAACAGATCTATTGCGGCTAATATTACTAACGCTCATAAGCTCATAATCGTTAGAATTTCTGCTTCGCAGTTTAGATATGAAACTAAGCTTACTGTCAAGAGGAGGTGAGCTTTGACGTACGAGTAGACTACCAGCTGGTCCAGGAATAAGTTTACTTTTCCTTTGGTGGCAGATCGTGATCTTCTCTGCAAGATCAGGATTCTGGTTCATCACTGACTCCTCTTTTTTCTCATCTGTTATTTCATTTGTCTTATCACATACTGGAGACTTAGGTTGTACAGAGATATCAGATCCAGCTTTATTTTTAACAGGGTACATATCTTTTGATTTATTTGAGTAATCAGTTGAATGCCTAACATCTTCCAACAATGTAGAACTGGAAGCACTGTCACAGTCATCACTATCATCATCACTCCTAACAAAACGCATTAATTTAGGCATAAACTTTTTTTGTTTGGAAAGACTATCTTCAGTGGATTTATTTCTAATATTTTCACTTATATTTAAAGAGCTTTCGTCTATCAAACTCAAATCAGTCACAACATTAATATAGTCTCTCGGAGATGGAAATACTTTCTCAGGGAGGGGCTTTTGATGACTAGAGTCGCTTTCTCCGCCCGAATTTTTTACCATGCCATAAAAATTTTACCCCGTATAACAAAACATTAGGCGAATATTTCGTACATATGGTACGCGGCAAACAACCAAAATTACTAATCAAAATAAGCATTATCCTCAGTATTTATATTAATTAATGATTCTGATGACTTTTTGTGACTTTTCGTTCCGAATTGGGGAGACTTTTTGTCTTTGAGTCTTACTGTAAAATAAGAGGAATATCTGAAATGATGCAGAACACTAATCCAGTTAAATGATGTTATGTATAATTTTCTCATGTAAATGTCCGTCAATCTCTCTAAAACACACTCACCCACGTTATCAATTTATACGTTAAAAAAAAAACTTAAACATTATTAAAATATTTATACTAATTAAAAATCAAATATTTTTAAAAAAAGTGAAAAAAAAGTGAAAAAGTGAAAAGAAGAGTGAAAAAAAAAATGAATAATCTCAGGGTCCCATTGTCCCAGTCGTTTAATTGATTTTGAATTGAAGTTATCAAGTATTTTACAATATGTTGTGTCAAGACTGGGCTGGGTAACTGTAGGACAGAGAAAAGTCAAGACAGATAGTCCAAAGTAATTGAGAGGCAAATGTTTAAATGGCTGTGGCACGGGTAAATGGCAGGAGTATGCAGAACTCTCTTATTGGACACATACTTGTCAGGTCAGTTTTTGGAAAGGCATGCCTGCCTAGAGTCTTAGGCATGCTGATCAAGAATTCAAAAAGAGGCAAACAAGGCACACCCGCCTATGGTCTTAAGAATAATTTAAAATTGACATAGGACCATAAATTGCAGTCAATTAGGCTCCTCAGCAATAACGCCAAATTAAAATAAAATACGTAAAGCTAGAACATTGGACAAAATTCCAAGAAGAAACATAAAGTTGGAGAAAATATAAATAGAAATAGTAAAGAGTTTAAACATTCGTATCAGATACAAACTATCATCGAAAATGGGACAATTTCTTCAACATTTGAGTTTAAGGTACTTGTTAATTAAACGAAACACACCCAAGAATTGAAGTTAGGTTAATCCTAATGAAATATAACCTTCATATAATATTTAGTTTATATAATAACGTAATTTCGGCTATATATTTGCACATTAGGAGGGGGGGGACAGTATTTGGAAAACACCCCGAACCTAACTTAAACCAAATCCCCCCACCTAATATGCAAATACATAAAATTATACAAGTCCAGTACATTCTGTCACCGGTCATTGTATTTGTGGTTATGATACCGGTTTTCTGAGATATAACCTAAGCGTAATTCTTGAGCGTTCTTCGTTTAATTAACAAATAACGAGTTTAAGAAAACAGTCAAGATTTAAATAAATTATCGCAAACGGATCTCAATATGGCTAAATAATTGCAAGTTTTAGACGATCTAGCTTTACACAGGACTCTGCACATATGGCATTCTTCTATGAAAAGGAATAGACGAAATTCGGTAAGTGACTCCCGGCAATGACTCTTTGCATGATCCTTTATTTAATTCTCCAAGGGCTGCGTTTGGCTTGACACTCCTAGAGTCATTCTTATAGACCTGTTGATTAATTTCAAAAAAATGACTATTTCATAATTTTGACCAGTATTAAGAAAGCCAAAAAAAGATAGGGTGAGCCTTTGACCTACAAGAACTTTTCAGCGGGCCCTGCAAATTTCAACCTAATACCATCGGCCGTTCCCGAAATGGTGCTGATGAGCTCTTTTGGCAAACAGAATGCTCATGTCAGATTTTAATTTATTCAACATGTACCATACGTCATTATTTTTTGAAAAGTAGTTGCAAGTAGTTGCAGTCACAGTCGAAAGTTGTTGCTGTCTGAAGTAGTTAAAGTCACTTCTAAGTAAGTTACAGTCACAATTGTATGTTACTGATAATTTCCCTAATTTTCACCTCGACACCCTTGATATTTTTAGCTACACCCAGGATCAAACATTCCCCTCTTTTCAAATAATAAAGCATATGTATATGCAATATGCAAAGGGGAAAATTGCATGGTTCGATTTTTTGAACCAGGAAATAGGAGATGGGCATGGTATTCCCGGAGATATAGCTATTAGATGTTGTGACTTTTTTGCTAGGTTTGACATTTATTTTTATACTCCCTCTAATTATTTTGTTTTTCTTCAGTAAGTTATGTTATATAATTTCTAGTGGTGAGAATAATTTTGTGCTTGTGACTTCCTTTTGATCCTGAGTGTATAATTGTTTTGACATTTTTACAACCTTCCTGATGTAAAAAAAAATAAATTCAAATTGCTTTTGCTTGTTCTTTTGTTGCCACATTTTTCTTGTGTTTCTTGACTTTAAACGATAAAACAAAAGTCCAAAATAGGGATAAATTCCTTTTTTAATAGACAATGTATAATAAACTTCACAAAAAATACCAGATATTTCGGCCACATATACAGTGACCGTTATCTGTAGTAAAACTAAACTAAAACAATTTAAAACAAAAGTTTATATACTAAATCAAATAAAACTACATATTGTTTAAATCTCTAATTCTTTTCAAAGCAAAGGCGGAAGCTAACCTCTTTGACCTTTTTGGACTCGGTTCATTAGCGTTCAATGACGTAAGATTTGGAAAAAGGTCAACTACATTGGGTGAATTGAACTTTACTCTGTCAGATTTTAATAAATTATCATAGATAGAGTTCAGCCCAAATTCACCTGTATCCCGATTCAAAGCAATATTCTTGAATAATATTTTCTTTATTTCAAGATTTTCACGAAAATTTTGCTTTAAACCCCGATTCCTAGAAATCAAAGAGACATTCTCGAACAAAATAAAATGGTCTGCAAAATTAAAAATATGTTCTGAAAGGGCTGAAGTAAAATCTTCAGACTTAGAATCTTGCTTTAAAGCCGAAGAAATTGAATCTTTATGTTGTAATAATCTCATTTCCAAACTCTGGTTAGTACGTCCCACATATGAGCTTCCGCAAGTACATGGGATCTGATAAACCCCACTTTGTTGCCCCAATGAAGTTACATCCTTCCCAGAATTTAGAAAACTACCCAAAGTATTATTACTCTTTAAAGCTACCCTTAGACCATTCCTTTGTAAAATTCCTTTAAGTTTTTCACTTAGCCCGGGTACATTTGGTAAGGAACAAAAAATATCCTTTTCCCGAGTTGTCTCCAAGACTTCCTTAGAAATGTCTAGAAACCTTTTTCTTCTTTTTGAAAAAGTCTGGTCAATTAACCATTCTGGATACAGGTTGCTTATTAGTATTTTCCTTTGAAAAGACAACTCCTCCTCAACAAATTTTGGAGAGCAAATACTAAAGATTTGATCAGTGAAAGAAAGGATCAAACCAATTTTTACTTGGCGAGCGAGACCGGAACTATAAGACAAAATCTATTGTTATTTGTCAGTTTTCTGTAAATTTTAAAATCCAGACTATTTTGATTTTTCAAAAGAAGAACATCAAGAAAAGGAAGTTTCCCATTCTCCTCTAATTCAACAGTAAACTTTAAATACCCCCCCCAAACAATTAAGATGTTCCAAAAATTCCATAAAATCGTCAATAAATTGATACCTGGTGTGTTTAGAAACCTCATGTCAGGATCTGTTTCTCCCCCACTAGGTGTGGAATATCCTGAGGGAGTTTCCCCACCAATCAGCTTAATAGGAGCATAGATTTGCATATTTTGGGTACCTGGAACCATAAAAGAGGTGGATTTGAAATTTTTTAGCAATAAGTGAATAATTCGATTTAACAAAGAAGAATTGAGACTTTATTAATATTTACACTGATAAAAGAGCTCTTATCAATGCAGGAAAGGAACTTATTATTCTAATTTAAATAAATATATTCGTTTATTTTAATCAGCTTAATAAAACACACCAATCAGCTTAATAGGAGCATAGATTTGCCTTGTTTGGGTACCTGGAACCATAAAAGAGGTGGTTTTGAAATTTTTTAGCAATAAGTGAATAATTCGATTTAACAAAGAAGAATTGAGACATTATTAATATTTACACCAATAAAAGAGCTCTTATCAATGCAGGAAAGGAACTTATTATTCTAATTTAAATAAATATATTCTTTTATTTTAATCAGCTTATTAAAACGCACCAATCAGCTTAATAGGAGCATAGATTTGCCTTGTTTGGGTACCTGGAACCATAAAAGAGATGGTTTTGAATTTTTTTTAGCAATAAGTGAATCTTTCGATTTAACAAATAAGAATTAAGACCTTATTAATATTTACACTGCTAAAGGAGCTCTTATCAATGCATGAAAAGAGCGTGTCAATGAATGTCATAGATAGAAATGGAACCAAAATTTGTGATAAGAAAGAGCTAAAGAGAGATGGTTAAAATATTTTGAGAATTTGCTAAATCGAGATAGAGTTGCAGGAAAAGATATCGAGGAAAATGAAAAAAGTTTGTGATGCCTTGAATATAAAGATTTGTTTTGTGAGGATGAATTAGCGACAGTACTAATAGGATTCAAAAATAATAAGGCCCAAAATAATGATACAGTGGTAAATGAGTTTCTTAAATATGGTGGCTCTTGGGATGGAAATAGATTATTGAAGATTATGAATATGATTTTTGAAAAAAAGGGAAGTACCTTGCGATTTTAGGAAAACCAAAATTAAACCACTCTATGAGAAAGGTGATATTGGTGAGTATGGTAATTATTGAGGCACTAGCCCAGTCTCTCTAGGTAGCAAATTATTTAGTATTATTATTCTTTTTAGAAAGAGAGAGAGAGAGAGAGAGAGAGAGAGAGAGAGAGAGAGAGAGAGAGAGAGAGAGAGAGATGCTGTGGACAAAGCTAAATCTTGGTGTAAAAAAAAACCTTTGAACTCACACATTTCTCATTTTTAATTTATTTTTATTGTTATGCATACATGACGTTTTCCTACGCCACCCCCTTCCGTTTGGTTTATTTTGGGTTCTCTTTGGTTTATTTTTGTCCGTTTTTCTAGAGGTTCCAAGATACTCCTGCCTCTCTTCATTTTGGGAGACCATGATAAAGGCTGCCGAACCCCTTAGAAATCTGTTTCTATGGGCAAGTTTTTCATAAGCTTTGTCAAAGATTAATTGATCATTGTGAAGAGGGGACTCGTCCACTAGGTTTTTTTCTCATTTGAACTAAAATATATGGACTGCTAACCTTGTAGCTTCGTTTTCATGTAAGCGAATTTGTGATAGATGATGTATTAATCTGCTTATCATTTTTAACATTTCATATTCGCAATAATAAGGTGAAGTTTTTCCAATGGATATTAAACCCTTATTACCATACTAAGGTGTAAGACTGAGGAAAAAGGGTTCTCTGAAAGCAGTATTTTCCCAAAGAATTATTCTCAGAAGAAACAAGAGAAAAACATAAAGTTTCCAAAGTAAAATCTTGAACACAATAGCTATGACGCAAATAATGGAAATCATATAAAATCATAAAAAAATATTGATACCTTTGGTGTTTATAAAACTCATTTCAGGACCTGTTTCTCCGCCACTCGGTGTGGAATGCCTTAAGCGAACGTTTGCACCATTCAGCTGACTAGGAGCACATGAAAGTTGTCTTCTTTGAGGATCTGGAACTATAAAAGAGAAGGTTTTGAAGATCACCAGGTCTTAACCTTATCCCCTAAGCCCTGCCTAAAATGTTGCAGACGTGCTGCTATGACAACCCTACAGACATGGTGTCTTTCAACTTATACCTAGCTAGAAGCGTGCTTGATGCAATCAAAGAACGTTAAAAATCTTTAATTTCTTGTAAACTATTAACTAAAAAAAAGAAGTTTTTTTTAACTGATAGTAAGGAGCGACATCAAAACTTAAAACGAACAGAAATTATTCCGTATATGAAAGGGGCTGTCCCCTTCTCAACGCCTCGCTCTTTAGGCTAAAGTTTGACTCTGTCTTACAACTTTTTTTTTTAAAAAAATAAAAAACATTAGCGTAAAGAGTGCGGCGTTGTGGAGGGGACAGCCCCTTTCATGTACGGAATAATTTCCGTTCGTTTTAAGTTTTAATGTCGCTCCTTGCTTTCAATTAAAAAAACTTAGTTAATTTCTGAATATTTTTGAATTAATGCAGCTTTGATTTTGGCTCACCGTACATGAATAATTAAAACAAAATTCGCATATTAATTTTCCTTTTTTGGCTAATTGGCTTTCTCGAAATTTTGTTCTGACGTAACTTACGATTTAACTTACGTAACAAATTTCTATATTCGTATGTTTTTATTACGTATATTGGGGAGTTTGCTCCCTAGTCAATACCTCGCTCTTTACACCAAAGTTCGAATTTTGTTCGAATCACAAAGGCCGGTTAATTAGAATAGATAGCTCTTTTGAAAGTACTAAAAAAAACGTTAGCGTAAAGAGCAGGGTCTTGACTAGGGGGCAAGCCCTCTCATATACGTAATAATTTCTGTTCGTTTTAAGCTTTAATGTTGCTCCTTACTTTCAGTTGAAAAAAACTTGTTTTTTTATTTAATTTCTGATCGTTTTTTAAATAATGCTGGGAAATCCGGCACCCCCTTCATATAAATTTTGCTCCCTCCAAGGAAATATTCTCCATAGATAGTTCCTCTCCCGTAACCCCTACTCTGAACCCGACCCCCAAGAGAAAAAATTCCTCCTGAAAACGCCTGTATACTTCCCAGTAACCAATACTATATGTAAACAATGGGCAAAGTTTATAACTTGCAGCCCTTTCCGCTGCAAGTTTATAACTTGCAGCGGAATCTGCGGGGGATTAAGTCAGTCTCAAAGACATATTAATAAAATTGTTGACTATGCTGAACAAAATGGCTATCTCAAAATTTTGATTGGGTGAATTCGGGAAAAAATAAGCCTGGGAGGGGGTTAAGTTGCCCTCCAATTTTTTTGGTCACTTAAAAAGGGCAATAGAACTTTTAATTTCCGTTCGAATGAGCCCTTTGACGATATTCTAGGACTACTGTATCGTTACGATCACCCCTGGGGAAAAAAACCAAATAAACACGCATTCGTGATCTTTCTTCTGGCAAAAAATACAAAATTCCACATATTTGCAGATAGGAGCTGGAAACCTCTATAGTAGGGTTCTCTGATACGCTAAATCTGAATCTGATTGTGTTATTTTCATTAAACTTCTATGACTTTTAGGGGTTGTTTCCCCCTTTTTTGGAAAATAAGGTAAATTATCTCAGGTGCGTAACTTAAGACTAAACTTGATTAAACTTACATATTTGAAATCAGCATAAAAATCTGATTCTTCTGATGTATCTATTGGTACCAAAATTCCGATTTTTAGGGTTTCGGTTGCTATTGAGCCGGGTCGCTCCTTACTTACAGTTCGTTACCACAAACTGTTTGATTAGGATTGGCTTGAAATGTCGAACTGAAATCTTTAAGAAATAGTAAATAGCATTAGAGAACTCAAATTAGAATTTTGGGAAGGAGTAAAGGAGGATAATTTTTTTTTTTTTTACAAAATATTGTCCTATATATTTTGGCTAGCAAATTTTAAATAAGGTTTGCCGTTTATGAAGTGGATAAGGTGTATGAGGTTTGCGCTAAGAAAAAGAGGCTTTGCAAGCCTCTAGTAATATTTTTTTGCCCATATAAAATTTATCGGAATTTTTTTCATGATTTTCAGAATTTTTACTTAAAAAACTGCATAAGAGATTGTCATTTTTGGTGCCCTACGATCAGGGCCGTATCCAGGATTTTTGTTTTTTTTTTGGGGGGGGGGGGTTTACCCGATTTTTTCCCGTGGACTTTGTCTAACATTCTCGAGCAACATTAAATTAGTTCGAGACTGTTAGTCTGCCCCTTGCAAACGAGGACGCGTCCACTAGGCATACTTTCGTATCTATGAGGGAGATTTTTTTTTTTTTTTTTTTTTTTTTTTTTTTTTTTTTTAAGGAACGCAAAAACAAGTCAAGTATTTACATACAGTTAAATACTACAAGCTATTTTTTGCGCAAAAAGAAGCCAAATAGTAGGCTAGAAGTAGTCTATATATTTTTTACCTTTTTTTTAAGATAAAAGTAAGTGGGATTATCTATAAAACGAAATCCAGGAGATTATTTTTCTTCCCTTTAAAAATGCCGATGATCTTCTCGGGGCAGATGTCAACATCCCTATGGACTACAAGGAAGACTAAGCCACTCAATCGTTCTTCTCCTGTTGAATTTCTCAGCCAGGTTTTGAGCCTTCTGAGTATTGAGAAACTTCTTTCCGGAGTAGCAGTGCTAACAGGTAACGTCGCAAGAACAGCCAGAAGAAGAAAAACATTCGGAAAAAAGGTAGCAACGCATGCCTGAAGCGAAGACACAGCACAAGTAGGCCTCTCTGATACCGGAACATTCTCCCACTTGATGCGCCATAGCTCAATTTCTTGCTTCAGACAGTCTGGCTCGGGAAGAATATCGCCATAAAATTCCACCAATGACTCCAGGTTTAATGCCTTCAGATCGGCAGAAACAATTTTGGCAGGAGAAAGGACGCTGAGATTGGACAGCAGTCGTGCTGTCAATGTTGATTTGTGCTGAAGCACAAATCGTTGTTTCACCTCGGAAGTGAAGTGGTCCAAGAAAGGAATAAAGAGCGAGGTTCTATAGTGGTTGAGAAGGTCTGGATTGTCTGCGTGCATACTCGGGCCACCTCTCGTCCTTGGACGAGTTATCTCCAGTCCTTAGTCGCTGGCGAAACGCTGAACTTCGTCGAAAATAGACGTGAAAGCAGTTGCAGCATTTCCTCGCATTTACTTTGTTTTTGAAAGGACAGTTTCCATGTGCCTGCATGCAGCTGTCAAATCTCAGTGAACTAACTGAAGAGTCTTGCACAGTGAAGCGTAATGCAGAAAATCTCTTTGACCACATGGAGACACGCAACAAATTGCGACTGGTTCATCATGTCCAGCAACTGCGCCGCTTTTGCAGAATTTTCTGCATGTCCGTTCTCTTCAAGAGCTTCCAGGGTTTGCAGGATTGGTCGGTACAGCTCAAGAAAACGCACGACTGAATCGTGGCGCTCCACCCATCTTGTTTCGCAGAGTCTGGTTAAAGTATGTTTCCTCGAATCCGGTAGTATTTCGTTGATCTTCTCTTTTAAATTCTGTGTCCTGAGTGGGGAAGTATCTTGAAAACTGCAGACTTGTGACAAGACCCCGAAGAAATGCTTAAACGCCAGAATAGAGCATACAGAAGAGATGACCAAGTTAAGACTGTGCGCACTACAGTGGACGTAAAGCGCCTTTGGATACTTTTCACGTATAACAGCCTGCACACCCCTAAAATGCCCATTCATCGCTGCTGCATTGTCATATCCCTGACCAACCATCTTGTTTCGATTAAGACCAAGGCTTTCGAGAAATTGCAGGATTGATGAAGCCAGATCTTTCCCAGTTAAATCAGAAACTGGAGTAAAACCAAGGAAGTCCTAATGCAGGTTCCCTTTGAAAGTGTAGCGGACGCAAACAGACAGCTGCTCGGTATTCGAAACGTCTGCCGTTTCATCGGCAAGCACCGAAAAGCAAGGACTTGCGTTTACTCTTTCCACAATAGACTGCTGAAAAAGCTCCCCGGATGTGGCGATAATACCGTTCTAGATGATGGAAGAAAGATATATGACATTTCCAGCAGCAGAAAGAAGATGGTTCTTCAGAACATCGTCACCGTGTCTCGCCCTCAGCCGCAGTAGTGCTCGGAAGTTGCTATCATTGTGAGAAGGTTCTGGATCCAAGACCGAAATGGGGCCGGAATCGTTGGTATCACGAAGGGCAAGTTGTTGCCGCCCACAAAATATCACCGTCTCAACAATTGTTTGCAACTTCTGGCGATTTTCTTGAACCTGCGCTTTCCTCGCCGCGTCTAGTTGGTGCACGATATCGTCCTGCCTTTTCTCCGAGACAGAAATGAAGTTTTCAGCCGATACGATGCAGTTTCTATGAAACTATCTTTAAAACTATCTATAAAATTATCTTTTGTATTTTTTAACTAAGGAATTGACTTTGCCACAAGAAAAAAAATGTTAATTGATGATATGTTGTAAACAGGACCAAAATGTTTTCAACCAAGAATTTTGAGATGACAAATTTTATTACAAGGAATTTCAATTTCTGTCACTTTTGCAACATATGAGGAATACTAATGGTCAAATGGTATGTCATGGACACTTTTGGCTTTTTTCTTGCGCTTCTTTCTTATTTGAAAACCAGCCTCTCATTAAGAGGATCCTAAGAGTTGAAGTTGCAAATTCCATTCAATGTACAAAAAAACCCGAAGGATATATTTCGTACAATTAACAGAATTGATATTTGTCACTCCAAAATTGATAATCCACCCTTTTATTGTGGACAAATGCACTGAAATACAAAATTGCTTACCTCTCAAAGATTCATCGATACAAAAAAAGCGATATTTCGTCAGATCTTCATCCGGTTTAAACAACACAGACTCTTTGATTTTAGAACGTTCTGTGGGTTTTTCTAATGGTGGTACAGTAGGTATATGATCACATGAACTGATTGCCTCACTATTCTCATCCAAATCCTTTTTTTGGGTTTTAGAAGTCCTAGGATTCATTTGAAATTTCTTTTCGTTCCACATAGTTAGTTGCTGCATATAATAAGAAGGGGGTTCTAAAAAACAAATGCTAATGAGAATAATGGTGACAATATTAACTGATAATAGATAATAATAATAATAATACCTCTTGGAAAACAGCATTTATTATCCCTATTAAAAGAAGGAAAAATGTTTTCATTGGACCCTTAATAACATTTCAAGAAAAAATTAACGTTTTATTTTTCTTGCAATAAGATATTTATTATTCCACCATCTTATTTAAAATATTTCGACAACCA
This sequence comes from Artemia sp. Qi Xiang Cuo, assembly GCF_049724085.1. NCBI lineage: Eukaryota > Metazoa > Arthropoda > Branchiopoda > Anostraca > Artemiidae > Artemia > Artemia sp. Qi Xiang Cuo. The sequence continues at coordinate 46,406,979 of NC_142808.1, read as the reverse complement.
GATTGCGGAGACTCATTTCACTTCAGCTGTATTCTTTGTGCTATCTCCTAATTTTCTAGTTTACCACCAACAATTATTTTACATTATTAATTTGAGAAAAATGGTGCTCATTTTGGGGTTTAATGTTGCTCTTTACTTTCAAATTCTGCTCATTTTGGGGTTTAATGTTGTTCTTTACTTTCATAATAATAGTGTAATCCGAAAATACTCCTAGAAATCATAAAAGAGTAGATAACGATGTCAGACTTTTGATACGTTTTCTTTAAAGTTTCTTTTGTTAATACCTACTCCCAAACAAAATTCCTGATTATGGCCCTGGGGAGTATATATCGATTTCTACTTCCACCCTCAAATCATCTCTCCCTTAGAATTAATCCTGTATTTGGCTCAATAAGAGCTGGAATTTTTTGGCTTTAAAATACATCTTTTAAGTATCTCCCTCCCCAAATAACTAAAAAACAATCAGAGAACCTCATGGTAGAAGTTTAAGTAACTTTTAGGTTTTGTGATTTGTTCATGATTTGAAGATAATGTTTGTTGCTGGGAAACGTACAGACATGGGCATTTTCAGTTGGGAGAAATTTTTCAGAATAATTGCCATTTTCCGATTTCCCCAGTTTCCACAGGAGGAGGGTATTTTCTGCGGGGGGGATTTATTCCACAGGAGAGATATATTACACAGGGGATATATATTCCACACGGGAGATATGTTCATTAGGGGGTGGGGAAACACCTAGATTCCCAGAAGGCACATACCTTTTTATTGATAGATGTTCCCATTTTTCAGCTCTTGGCCATGCTGGCCAAAAAAGAATATATATGACTGACAAAATAATAAAATTATTACCAGCACCTAAGGCCCAAACTTTTAACCATAGTGAAGGTGCTCAAATAACACAAAATTAATTTCTGCTCGACAAGAGGTAGCTACCGTTTCTGAGAATTTCATAGACAATGTAGCTTTTTTTAGGAATCTGTTTAAAAGAAAGATCCTTTTTATTACCTATCCCTAGTTCTTCCAGGGCCAGGTGTGGCAAATCGGGTGTCTACAAAGCCTCGCCAGGCGTCTCGGAGTGGAAATACGGCAGTGACGTCCTGAAGCTGTGATCGGAGTGACAGCTCTGCTGTTCTCAGGTCTTGGTCGTACTGTTGTCTCGAGGTATGTTTCAGTTGACCTCTTCTACGCCTCCCTCTTGGCACCACTCGTATACAGTTCTTGGAAGTCAGTCCTCAGAGACTCGAGGGACGTGATCAAGGTAGGTCCTTCTCTTTCACTTAAGAAGATCAGTAATAAGAGGCTGGCCAGTTCATTGACAAACTTCCATATTTGTGATCTTTGCTTGCCACGTTATGTTCAGCAGTCTTCTAAGGCAAATATTCTCAAACGCTTGGACACGCTTAACTGTCTTTAAATTTAGTTTCCAGCACGCGCTAGCGTAAGGAGGATTGACATCAGATGGCTGTTGAGAAGACCTAGCTTTAAGCGTCATGATTTACTACTAAGCCATATTAGTTTCTGTTTGTTAAATTAGTTTCAGTTGGTTGTCTTATTCTCCTTTATATTTCTTTTGTGATTTCACCATCATGTTAAATACAAATCCCGAGATACTTGAATTTTTGGAATTGTTGAAAATCATTATCCTTGCATCTCAGTATCACCGGTGAGTTCGATACTCTTTAACTTATCACGTTTACGGTCAGTCCCACTTTCTCGGTCTTATCAGTTATAGTGTCAAGTAGCAGCTGCAGTCGTTGTTTGGCTTCTTCTAGGAGGTTTACGTCATCTGCGAGGTCAAGATCCGACATCTACCTGCTCATAATCTTTACTCCAGAACCTGATAACTGTTGTGAAACGTAGACCATTATGATTACAAACAAAAACGGAGATAAAACGCGTCCCTGTTTAACACCAGACATTATCCTGAAGAACCGCGTCTCTCCGTTTTCTGTTCGAACATAGTATTTGCTAGGTTCATAGAAGGCTATTATCGCTTTAACTAGTTTTTCAGGTACTCCTTAATACTTTAAGATCTTCCGTAAAATATCTCGATTAATAGAGTCAAACACTTTTTCAAAATCAATGAACAATAAATAGAGCGTTGTGTTCCATTCTCTAGACTCCTCCATCATTAGTCTGAGGATGAAAATTAGATCGGAACAGGATCTACCAAGCAAGAATCCATGCTGCTCTTCTCTGAGGTGCAAGTCAAGGCCTGCTCTTAGGCGATACAGTATGAACGTGGCTAATATTTTACTAGGAACGGACGTTATATTGATAACTCTCCAATTGCCACACATTAGGACATCTCCCTTTTTGAAGAGTCTAACTAGAATTCCTCTAGTCCAGTCGACGTGGATCTTCTCGCTATTCCAGGTATTCATTAGAAGGGCGGTCCATATAGTAGTACAAAATCGAAGGTACTATCGAAGGTAATATTGTACTACTATAGTAGTACAAAATATCACTTTGGTTAATGTACACTTACCGTGTGGCACAAATAATTTTGAGCAACGCGAAGAAGTCCTCAGAAGGAAAATTATCAAGCATCTCACTACAGAATCAATGATTGTCTTAGGTGACTTCAATACGTATTACAGCAAACAGACATCAGAGGTAAAGCCTAGAAAAATGACAAGAGGAAAATAAGCAATGAACTAAAAGAAATTGTACGTGTTTGGGAGCTGAAAAATGCCTGGATAGAATAGAATAAAGAGGTATATTACACCCGTATTGACGCAAGAGGTTCGAGCCGTATAGACAGAATTTACTGCGCTTCAAATCTCATGAAAAATATGAAGAAGATTGAAATTGTTGTGGTACCTTTCACAGATCACACGGCCTTAGTTATGACGTTCAACTTTGATCCAGACAGGACCGTAGTATCGACGTAAAAAAACAGGCATTTTGGAGAATGGTCCTAAATATATTACGAGAAAAAGAGATCAGAACAATATTTCGAAGTAAAGTAAAAGAATTACTAGGAGTTTACGCTGAAGAAACAGACGTATACCAGTTTTGGATTAGGTTCAAAGCAAAAATAGGGCATTACATTAGAGGTCTTGAAAAGCAACAGAGAAGAGAGAAAGAAGCTCACAAACGCCACCTGTTTAGGACGTTAACAGACCTAAAAGAAGGAAATAGATTTAGGGCAAAGCATCTGGCAAGAGTATTACGAAATAAAACAGCAAATAAGACAAATTGAAGAAAAAGAGTTCGAAACCTTCAAGATAAAAAATAGATTACAAGAGTTGGACGGATCAAGACTGGTAACGATGTCAGAAAAGGTTAAAGTGGATGCGAAGAAAATCGAAAACGGAATTGAGACAATCAGATGCAAAAACGGTGGAACAACATCGGATTAAACGAGAATATAAAATGAAATCACCTCCTTTTACAGAGTGTTGTATAAAAAACCTCCCGTAGGAAACACCACAGAGAACTGCTTCGGTGATTTGATCGGTGAACTGATCGGTGGAGGAAAGCCCAAAATGTTCTGACAGTTCTCAGAGACTTTTGCCTTCGGCGAAATAAAAAACGATGGAAACAGTGTTAGGTTGGAACCTATTAGCCCTAGTTGGCACTGATATAGTGAAGACTTATGATTCCATAACATGAGAAATTCTATGGTTATTATTGTGACAAAAAATGAATTTTGGAAAGGATGTCATAGGTAAATTGGAAAGAATATATTCTGCACTGAAAATAGTTCTGAAACTGTCTGGAAAACTGACGTCAATAATAAACCTAGAAAAAGGTCTGCTGCAACAAGGATACAAAGGAACCCTTGTTCTGGAATGCTATTTGAAATATATTTGGACCCACTCTTTCCGTATGTAGAAGAAAGAATGTGCGGTGTTCAAGTTTCTGAAAACGTTTTTCTGAAAAGTGCAGCTTTCTTAGATGACGAAAATTTTATCACAGAAAGTGAAAATGATGTGAAAACTGTGTGTAAGGTTTTGCATTGGTACGAGCAAAGATTTCACGTGAAAATACACAGACAAAAGAGCAGTGTTCTACCCTTGAACAAATCGGCAAATTACGACGACATAGAAAGAAACTGTTGGCTCTCGTTTGCGGAAAAAGCGCGAGTATTGGGCCTGACTTTTGAGAAAGTGCTGAACACAAAAAAAATTGGGAGGAAAAACTAAACAAAATAGTCGGGATATTGAGTCAACTGAGAAAAGGTCTTTTCAAGATGATGTTCAAAAGAGTTCTGTATGTCAATACATATTGCCTCGCGCTTTTATTTTACACTGCTCCTGTTTTGGCATTACCTGAAAACCTTGCCAAACAAATTGAAAGAGCCATCTGGAGATTTGTTTGGACGGGGAAACTTGAAAAGCTACAAATGAAAATGCTATACTTTCCTGTGGAATCAGGCGGAACTGGGGTATCAGATTTCAGGGTTATATGCAAAACGCTCTTCCTCAGAAATATTTGTGAACTTGTGGCTAAAGAAGAGCCATCAACTGCAATTATGAGGCAGTAGTTTCTCCCTATAGTGAATAAGGATGCAGAAGAAAAGGTGAAAAAATTGAGCAAAAAAATTCCTACCCCTCTGCGAGGGATTGTAAGCCCCCTGAAGAAAGCAAAGGACTTGGGAGCACTGACATGTGACTTGGAAAAGGAGGAACTAAAGAAGATATCGAGGGATGTTTTTAGAAGTGAGAAAGAACCGAATTATAGAGCTAGAGAAAAGGAGTCGTTCATTGATTTTCAAATCAATCTTTTAAAAATCTTAGCTATTATCTTAGTTAGTAAATCTTATACTTAGTTAGTATATCTTAGTTAGTAAATTATCTTTTAAAAATCTAAGTGAATTGCCGTTTAGTTATGAACAGAAAGAGTTTGTGTACTGCATGATTCACGGAATATTACCCTTTAGTGATAGAGTTAGTCGCATATTGAAAACTCAAAGGCCTACTTGTTTGATGCGTGGAGACAAAGTGCTTGACGGTCTATTGCACGAATTGATTCAATGCCCCTCGAATGGTGGATTACCCCAAAGATTATTGGAAATATTAGAAAATGAAGGAATAAAAACAACGTCTGTAGAAGAAAAGAAAAAAGCTCTAAAGCTGTCATTTTGTGTTAAAGTTAAGCAAAGGATTTATGTGCTGTGTTTGTTAGTGACAAGTGTTAGCATGCATATGTGGAAAATGTGAAAATGTCAGAAGCAGGTCAAAATTCCTTTGGCAAATGTTTGGCTTGAAAGTTATGTGGATGACTTGAGACGGAGTCGAGTATGGAGGGAGAGAGTAGATGTGGAATGGATGAGTAAAATTGAGTTTTAAATTTGAAAATTTTGATTTAAATGTTCTATTGTACAAAAATGTTTTTAATTAAAAAAAAATTGATTTTTGAGTAGCCAAATGGGTAATAAAAAGGTTTTAGTAGTTTATTTGTGTGTTATAAAAGAAGGATTAGAATGGCGTGCCTAAAGATATTGTAAGGGCACAGCTTTCTACTCCTCCTAGGTTTGTTTTCGGGTTGAGGGAAGGTTGGGAGGATGGAGGATGATGTATAGTTGATTGAGAACAAGATTTTATGAAAATTATTTGTCTATTATTGATGTGTTTCCACGGTGAAAAGGGTGCCCTATGGCAGAAGGGCACCCTGCTAAACCGGGAATGGTACTTTTTTGCGGTTTTGAATTGTGTTTGTAGTATACCTTGTCTTTGTCAATTATGTTTGGCTACCCAAATCCAAATTTCAAAAATAAAAGTTGCTGTTAAATTAGTCTAGGTGAAATTAAAGTTTGAAATTAAGTGAAAAAGATTATTATGTCACCGAGAGGAGAGGAGGTAGGATTTAAATAAAAAAAAAGCACTGGACCTTCTGATTACCAATTTAATGAGGCCACTCCGAAGTTTATATGACCAACCTTTCTACAAGAACCTTAAAGGCCCTCAGGGTACACCTTACAACCCTTGCTTTGAAGGTTTTGGGGAGGACTGTCATCCTCAAAGACATAATTTCTGGACCTTCAACTACGTTGAACGAAATGACTATCTAAAAATGTTAATTGGATATTTTTGAGGAAATGAGGAGTGGGTGGGTGGGGGAGGGGTTGATGGGTGCAGAGGGCTAGCCTTATTAATTTCCAATCAAATTACCTCTTTTTGAAGTTTCTACGACAACTCCTTCTATATAAAGTGCCCTGAAAAAAATAATTTTGAAATGAAAACGAACTTAGTTTATAATACCATATATCGTACCTACACAAAAATGATTTTTTTTTTCGAAACTTCCATTCATTTCTGAGTAATGAATGGCATTTTAGTTTGGGACAGGTCAAATAAATCCCTAAGTCTAAAGGCATATTTCTGTTGAGCTAGCAAAATTTTCCACAAGTATGGCGATACACAAACCTGTCCGCTCAGTTAACCTTTTTGTCGTAGCTACTCGCCAGGAGCTAATTTCTTATGTGCAACTAAATTTAATTCTTTAAATAAAGAATTAAAGATCTATTTCTTGTTTTTTATTTATTTTTTTTTACAAAAAGAAATCACACTGTTTTGATTTTTTTGTCAACTTTAAACTTATTTTTTCCTTCAATTGTTGTACGGCTTCTTAGTTCAGCTTCTTAATTAGGGCTGGGGTGTCTTATCTCCTCTAGGTTGTAGGTGATTAGAAATTATATTACAAAATAAGTTTTCAACTGAAACTAAGGACCAACAAGAAAACGAAAACGAACAGAAATTATTCCGTATTAATAAAAGAGGTCATAGCAGTGTTTTTTTCTTTTAAGTTAAATTTTAATCAAAAACAAGCATCGATTAATTAAAAAAAAAAGTTTATCCGAGGGAAGTGCAGAGCGAATTTGAAACTTAAAACGAACAAAATTATTACTTCACAGCCTATCTAACATATATCCATAAGACCAATGCAAATAAATCAACTGGTGATATTTCCCTATGTTTTTAAGATTACAGAAAACTAGCGCTTTATTGAAAACACAAAACAATATGGGAGTTTGGTACGGTAAAAGTAAACCTTTTAAGGACACTTTTAACAGTATAAAAGTAAAGTAACTTTAGATTGTTGCTTCATTTATTTTTTTCGTTTAATTTGGCATCACTTCTGCATAATGAGCTCAGTACAATGATTGACTTTCGTTTTGGGATCTGAAAAGGAAATTTCATGATTATTCCAAACAGTTCGTGGTAGCAAATCATAAGTAAGGAGCGACCCGGCTCAATGGTAACCGAAAGTCTAAAAAACGGAATTGTGATACCAATAGATACATCAAAAGAATCAGATTTTAATTGTGATTTCAAATATATAAGTTTCATCAAGTTTAATCTTACCCATAAGAAGTTCCGCGCCTGAGAATATTCTGATGATTTTCAAAAAAAGGAAAAAGACCCCCTAAAAGCTATACAACCTTAATGAAAATCACACCATCATATTCAGCGTATCAAAGAACCCTACTGTAGAGGGTTCAAGCTCCTACTACAAAAATCTGGAGTTTTCCATTTTTTGCCAGAAGAAAGATCATGGATGCGTGTTTATTTGTTTTTTTGTTGTTTTCCCCAGGGGTAATCGTATTGACCCAGTGGTCCTAGAATATCGTAGGAGGGCTCATTGGAACGGAAATTAAAAATTCTAGTGCCCTTTTGAAGTGACCAAAAAAATGAAGGGCAACTAGGTCCCCTCCCACGCTCACTTTTTCCCAAAGTCATACAAATTAAAATTTTGAGATAGCCATTTTGTTCGGCATAGTCAACAATCTAATAAATATTTTATTTAGGATGACTTAATTCCCCACAGTTCCCAGGGGAAGGGCTGCAAGTTATGAACTTTGCCCATTGCTTACATAGGCTATTGTATTGGTTATTGGGAAGTATACAGGTATTTTCAGGAAGGATTTTTTTCTGGTGGCGGAAGGGGGCTAGAGGAGAGGGTTACTCGGGAGAATCTTTCTGTGGAGGATGTTTCTTTGGGTAAGGGACATTTCTATGAAGGGGGTGCCGGATTTCCAAGCATTATTTAAAAAACAATCAGAAATTAAATTAAAAAACAAGATTTTTGAACTAAAAGTAAGGAACAAAATTAGAACTTGAAACGAGCAGAAATTATTACGTATATAAGGAGGTTCTCCCCCAAGTCGATACCTCGCTCTTTACGCTACATTTTTTTAGTCCTTTCAAAAGAGCTATCTATTATAATTAAACGGCCTTTGTGATTCAGGGGTTTGTTAATTAAAAAAATTTTTAACTTTTGACGTAAAGAGCGGGGTATTGACTAAGAGGAGAACCCCCTCATATACGTAATAACATATACGTAATAAAAAACATTAAAAAAACAAGCGATACGGCTCAATAGTAATCGAAACTTTTAAAACGGAATTTTGATGTCAATAAATGCATCAAAAAAAATGGGCTTATAATGCTGATTCTAAATATATAAATTTTATTAAGTTTAGTATTACTCATCAAACGCTAAGAGCCTGAGAAAATTTACCTGATTTTTTAAAGAGGGGGAAAACATCTCCTACAAGTGAAAGAATTTTAATGAAAATCACACCGATAGATTCAGCGTATCAAAAAACCCCATTACATAGGTTTCAAGCTCATACCTGCAAAAATCTGCAGCTTTTGTATTTTTGCCAGAAGGAAAATATACGAATATAGAAGTTCGTTACGTAAGTTAATTTGTAAATTACGTCAGAACCAAATTTAGAGACAGCCATTTAGCAAAAGAAAACTAAAAATTTTATGCAAATTTTGTTTACTTATTCAATGACGGTGAGCCAAAATAAAAGCTGCATTAACTAAAAAACGATCAGAAATTAAATAAAAAAATCAAGTTTTTTAAACTGAAAGTAAGGAGCGACATTAAAACTTAAAACGAACAGAAATTATTACGTATATGAAAGGAGCTGTCCCCTCCTCAACGCCTCGCTGTTTACGCACAATGTTTTTTATTTAACAAAATAGAGTTGTGAGAAAGTCAAACTTTAGCGTAAAGAGCGAGGCGTTGAGGAGGGGACAGCCCCTTTCATATACGGAATAATTTCTGTTCGTTTTAAGTTTTAATGTCGCTCCTTACTTTCAGTTTAAAAAATTTGTTTTTTTATTTAATTGCAGACAAGTTCGAAATGTCACTACAGTTCGAATTTTTGTCACCACTTAAAATTCTCCTATAGACAGAAATAACTGGATTTCGAGAGTTCACGTTACAGTAGATATGTTCTTCATTTCAAGTAATACTAGGTGAGACCAAGATGTTACCTGATAAATCAATCCATTATTTTATATGCTGTGTAATTACTTAACTTATTTTTTTATGCCTAAGTTTTCAGATAATTTTAATTGTATCCTGAAAGTTACTGAAATCACAGCTCGTGTAGGACTGTGAAAAGCGTTACAGATTATTTTGCTGTTGTGAAGCTATGTATTCTTTTGACTCCAAAATCAATATTCAATGTTTTTTTATGCTTGGCTTTTGTGTTTTCAGCAAATCGCTAGTTTTCTGTAATCCTACAATTATAGGGAAATATCACCAGTTGATTTATCTGCATTAGTTTTATTGATATATGTTAGATAGGCTGTGAACTAATAATTTTTGTTCGCTTTAAGTTTCAACTTCACTGTTTACTTCCCGCGGAAAAACTTTGTTTTTTAAAATTAATTATTATAGAACTTATTAGCGTTAATATTGATTTACTTAAGACATAATTGCAAAACTAAATCGGACAATTGGTTCTAGGTTCGGGTCTCAGACTGTAATGTTTCACCACAGACCTATAAGATAAAAATGTATAAAAAACTTCATTCTCTGGGCGTGAAAAGAAAATATGCAACTTATAGAAAAATCCATAGGTGGGGACAAGAATCAGGAATGATGTTTTTGTACATTAGATTTCTTCTGGAGCAAATACACTTAACTTAAGGTTTCCAATTCCAAGCACTCTAAACCCCAAGGACTAAAGCTTGATAATTTTTCCCATAGCACTATTTAACAAAAACGGAAGTTTCCGCAGGGAAGTAAATGTTTTTTTTTGGTCTCCCGTTTGCTATTAGTTAAAAAATAATAATTATATAAAAATAATTATTATATATATAATAATGCAAAAAAATAATAGTTTGAAAATACATACTTGGCTCAGGTCGGGTTTTAATTGGACTTTTTTCTTCAACCTTCCCTCCAATTTCAAATGACGAAGCAAACGACGTCTTCAAAGGTTCTGTGGGTCCTTTTGATGGTGGTTTAGCAGTTATATGAACACTTTAGCTGACTGGTCCACTTTTCTCAGCTGAATCGGGCGTAGTTGGCTGAAATTTAGCAAAATTTTTCACATTTTTACCATTTAAACTCTTCTTTGTCACATCTCTAGTCTCAAGTACCTGTGGACTGTCATCAGTTTCTGGGGGAACTACCCCTGCTTTAGACTTTGTGGTGACACTACATTCTTCAATTAACACCGAATCCATAGTGGGTGACTTATAACTGTCAATACATTTTTGAAAAATTTATAGCTTACCTCTAGATAAGTCTGTCCTTGAAATAGTAAGAAAGTCAAAACTTTAAAGTCAAACTTTACATTAACCTGACTTATGGTCAAAAATCTTCGAGGTTTTTTCGCGGTTTTCTCCATCGAAATTTATATATACGAAAAAAAAAACAGACTTATAAATTATTCTTAAAAACAAAAAAATAATCAGGGTGAATGTTTTTCTTATTAATGCCAAACCTTCTTAGAAAAATTATATACCGATTTTTTTTTTAATTCGTGAAGACATGTTTAAGAGAAAATTAACTATCTCTCAACTTGCTGATAACTTGACTCTGCCAATTAACCTTCAATGATAAATTTTTGGATATATTCAAAACTATTAAGCAGGTTTTTGCGTTATTTGATTAATTATAACAAAAATCTGATTGCCAGAAATTTCCATTAATTGATTAAGGGAACAAGTTCATTAGTTCTCCTTGGTCCTCCTATTTGACAGAGTTTCGAGTACCAAGTCAAACGATAGAGTTAGGAGTTTTTCCAGTTTTTCCATTATGGAAAAACAGGCCGCCCGGAACGCATTATATTAAATACCTAACACAACCACTTCTATATATTAAATATTCAATTAAAACATATCTGCATCGTCGTTTTTCTCACTAAGCTAATTATAACCTATTGCAGACAGACAAACCGGTTTTCTCAGATCTAGGAGTGATAAAATAAAAGTTCAAAATAGGGATAAAATCCTTTTTAATAGACAGTGTATTGAAATTCTCAAAGAAATACCAGATATTTCAGTCAAATATACTGTGACCGTCATCAGTAGTAAAACTAAACTAAAACAGTTTAAAACAAAAGTTTAAATGCGAAATCAAACAAAACTACATGTTGTTAAATCCTCTAATTCTTTTCAAAGCAAAGGCGGAATCTAGCATCTTTGACCTTCTTGGATTTGGTTCATTAGCGTTCAATGATGTATATCATTATTATTCGTTTGTTTAACTGAATGTTCTTTTTATTTGTTTATTTTACTTTAAGTGCTGTGTGTGTTTATTTTTCTTCTTTTTTCTCTTTACTCCACTTTTTATCACATTGTTGTGCAGTAGGTTATAAATAAATTATTATCATTATTATAACATTTCGACAAAGGTCAACTACATTGGGTGAATTGAACTTTACTCTGTCAGATTTTAATAAATTATCATAGATAGAGTTCAGCCCAAATTCACCTGTATCCCAATTCAAAGCAACTTTTTTGAATAAGATTTAAACAAAGAGTTACAAGTTCCAAGAGTTACACAAAAATGTTGCTTTAAACCCTGATCCCTAGAAATCAAAGAGACACTCTCGAACAAAATAAAATGGTCTGGAAAATTGAAAATATGTTCTGAAAGGGCCGAAGCAAATCTTCAGACTTAGAATTTTCTTTTAAAGCCGAAGAAATAGAATCTTTATGCTATAAAAATTTCATTTCCAAACTCTGGTTCGTACGTCCTACATATGAGCTTTTGCAAGTACATGGGATCTGATAAACCCCACTTTGTTTCCCCAATGAAGTTACATCCTTCCCAGAATTTAGAAAACTACCCAAAGTATTATAGTAGAGAGGGGAGTACCAGCCCCTTACGAACATAATTTATGCATGTTTTTATGGTTTTCTCACTGAGAATGGAAAAAACAGGATTTTTCTCACTTGAAAAAACATGGTTTTTCTCACTTTTATGGATGTTTCTTGGACGGTTTTGAGTGTTAGTCAATTTATTTGTTGTTTTTCATGGATGTCAACAGCATTTTATGTCTGTTTAAGGTTTTTGTCACTGAGAATGAAAAAACAGGATTTTTCTCACTTTTATGGATGTTTCTTGGACGGTTATGAGTGTTAGTTAATTTGTTTGTTGTTTTTTATGGATGTCAACAGCAATTTAAGGATGTTTTATGGTTCTTGTCAGTGAGAATGAAAAAACAAAATTTTTTCTCACTTTTATGGATCCAGGAATGGGAAACAGGAAGTACATGCATCCTTCTAAACCAATCAGAGAGTCGGTTACATATACATCTAAGCCAAACAGAGGGCTGGTTACATATTAGCGGGAGATTATTGCAGGGAATATAAGGAAAGAATTTTTGCTATAGTTTTACTAGTCTGTGAATAGAATTCAAAGGAGTGAGAAGAAGAACAGTTTTACTTTACTCATTTGGATATATATTTGTGTTGATGATGATGACGAGTGGAATGTTTACCCTATTAGAAGTTGATAGTGGAGTTGGTGGCAACAATACAAGAGCACCAAACATTGCGGTAGAAATCACAAGAGGATCACGACTTTGTCTGGAATGGAATGAAGTATATGCAAGATATGTGATATCCTTGAGCAAATTTAAAATGGAGGATCAATTATTTTTCGCTGCAAAAGTTGATATAGCATATGCGAATAGACTTCAATGTGCTTTAAGTGCATTAGTGAAATATATCGAAGACAATAAACTGTATCGCTTATTGTATATGCTTAGTATTATTGTTGTTGTAATTATTCAATAAAATTGTTTCGAAATAGAAAATGTTCCCTTTCTTTTCTGGTTAGGTTAGAAAGCTGGGGCTATCGATTCATGGTCAGTCTAGAGTCAGCAGTCAGAGTGAGAGAATTGAAAAATGAATAAATTCGAGAAAGAGAGAATTAGATCAAATCTAGTGTTTATGGAAAAACATTTGATTTTGGATCACGATTTTCTCGAGTTATCCCTTCAACGCAGGATATTCTCTCGGGGAAAATTTGACAATATAATTAAAACTGATTCTCCCTCATTGGACTATTGTATGAAACTTTTAAGATGTGACTCAAATGCTTATGCTCAATTTATTGATATATTAATTGGAAAAAAGCAGAATCATATCGTGGATACACTTTTGAAAACATTGCCAATGGATTCAATGTAGATGGCTCCCCCCACCATTCGCAAGAGGTGACTTCACAGAGCTACTCCTCTCCCATTCCTCCGCCTTGAATTTATCCGTCGGCAGGGACGATCAGTTTCGTTTCAGCTGTGAGAGAGTCAAGTGACATTGGAAACCAAAAAAAAAAATGTTCTATACATGTCCATTGTGCGTGTACACTCTTGGCAGTTAGAGTCAATGTGAGAATTTTACAATTATTGATGACTATAGTGAAAAGTGCAAATTATGTACTCCTTTTAAATTACATAGAGGCTATGCAGTGCAAATTAAAGGATGTAATTCATGTCTTGAGGAGATTCGTGACTCTCACCCTAGAGGACACCTGTGCTCCAATTGTTACTATGATAAATGTGATCAGTGGGAGAATACTTATCCCGCTATGATTGGAAAGAATCCCAAACGTGATTTTAGTTTATTTCTACGAGATTGGTATCGTCGTGGATTTAAATTATTCTGGGAGAATCTAGGTCTACGATTCAACTGTTGGGGTACCAAGACAATTTGGTTTCTACGTCATCGTTGTGACGACACTGCATATTATGACTATAAACCTAGTGATTTTTATTTGGCAGTTACCGAATGTGATTCACCATTTGAAAACACTGTATGTGATATTGCTTCGAATAGACAGATTGAAACTCGTGAATTTCATAATATGAATGCAAATAGTATCATTGACAATACAAAGAGATATGACAAGAGTGAAGTTACATTGTACTCTAGAAAATGTGACCCTGACTTTGCAGTCAATCAAGATCAATATACAGTGAATCCAAATGATTTAACGGCATTAGTGGTTCACGACAGTTGCCCATACATCGAAGAAGAAGAAATCTAAAGTGAAGATTTAAAGACATTGTTGTATATATATATATATACATATATATTATTAATAAACAAATTCACAAACATTTTTAAAGCATTTTACTCTTAGGGCACTGAAATTTATACTGTACAGGTCTGAGAGGATATTTTCCACTAGAAAGTCGTTCAGACGTGGATTGTCAACATAAATGTGGAGAAACTGCTCGTAAGTATAGCCGCGACATCGGAACACAAAATACAGTAGTGCATGGAAGCCACAGCTTTTAGTCGTCAGATCCTGCACCCTCTTCCGATTTTGAATAATAGTTTTCCCACTGCTCTCAATATAGTTGCTGATGTGGGGTGTGTAAAATGTATAGGGTAGACCAAGAGGATCAAAAAATTCAATCGTCGTCTTCATTGTTTGAAAGATGCACAGCCAATGACCCGTCAGCACTGTCGACGGACTGCTATAAACAATAATCAAGGTATTGATGACACTTTGATTTTTGCCAAGAAAGTCCGAGGGCAGACAATAGTAATTGTACCGAGACATGTAGGGATCCATATTAAATACATTGATCATTTGACTGGTGTTCATGGCGCCAAGTCTAGTAGAACACTGCCTTTGTGAGTGATTTCCCAATAGGTTTCATATTGATTTAGTAAGTTTAGTGCAATACTCTCAGCCAATGGGTCGGCAAATGTACACTCTAAACGCACACTCCCCGTACGTACTATACTCATATCCTGTTTGTCGGACAAATCCAATACAATGATACCATGTGTTTTAGCAAACATATCTTCGGTTATACCATTTTCAAATAGTTGCGAATCATGATCTAGGGTTTGCACGGTTAACTCATACAATGTTCTCTAGGATTTATCAAAAGATAGACTTTAGAGTGGGATGCCGTTTACTTTGCACACAAGAGATGAAAGTCCAAACATCTCGAATTTATGTGGGCATCCAGTCCATGAACCTATTGCACTGAGCGCATTTTACAAATGCTAAAGTAAGTTTTGACGGAATTTCATAAATGATAAAGGATGAGTCGGTGAAGGTGCGTGACCCCATGACAAAATGTCGTTGATTGGTGATTGTATGAGGAACAAGTAGTTTAATATTATTTCCACTGGCTCTCAGTTTTTTCACTGCCAAAGCAACAGAACTCATGACCAGTTGTTTGCGTACATGAAGTATTGCCGAGGTGAGGGAGAGTCACATCAGGATTGGCAGCAAGTTCTTTTCTCAATATGAAATTGGATGGTGCAAGCGTCAGTTTTATATTCACTTTAACATTAGGTGGTAGCCTTTGGGAGATATTAAATATTGTATGATATGTGTGTCAAACTTGCTATAACTCACTAGTTGTAGCAGTTTTAATCGCATCAAAACTATCGGTATTAGTAATATAATCATATACATGGGAGACGCCTCCCAATTCCTTGTATGACCCAGGCATCATCAGCATGAATTGCAAATAGCTAGCATAGTTTGAGAGATTGTTGCTTGTGCTCACCAGCTTGCCATTGATGTAGACACTGATTTGACGAAATAGATTATGTGATATACAATTTTCATAGGATATTCGATCGGCCCAAATTGGCTTTGTATTATCGGATTTCTGGACTTTCATTTGTAAATCTATAAATGTTGAAGACATGTCCATAAAGTAGTCTTCATTGGAATAAATTTGAAAGTGGATATTATCGGAACAGGGTTGTTGAGGATAAAATTGTTCATAGTATCCATGCTTGACACTCGCATCCACATTTTCAGCATTGAATAGATTCAATGAGGCGGTGATTGATGGTTGAGAATCCTTATGCGGTATGTAGGACATCTTAGGAAACAAAATCCAGTTTTGAACAAAAAATTCTAATTCTGTGTATTCTTCTTCTGCTAATAGTGCTTAAAGTACGTGTCGGCTTTTTCATTCTTCTATCTGACAGGAGTGATGTCTTTCGTGTCTAATCTGAGTAGATACAGATAAGTGACACAGTCTTTCTCGACCTTTTTAAACCTTTTCCATTTTGTTTTCGCCAAGGGTTCGTGCACTGGACCTAAGATTTTCATTAGCACTTTTTTTAAAATCCTTGCCAGAGCCCCTATCGCATAGTATAGAGGATGCAAAATCTGTCGTAGCCGGTACAAGATATTTTCTAGCCAGAGGTAGTGAAGAGCGAAACAGCTTAGCAAACCAACTGCCAAGACCATAGCCAGACATTGACGATTGACCCTTGTAATAGTCCATTCCATTGCCCTGTTGTCTTGGGCCAAGAGTATTAACATAGCAGTCAATATCAGGACAAGTGAATACCACTTTTCTATTAGACATCTTGTTGTTGTTGAACAACGGGCCGAAAATGGCATGAAATCACAGCCAAACCTTTTGAAATTGCTATGGGATCACCTAATTCAGTTCTTAGTGTTAACTGACAGAGTTCCAAATAGGAAGTGTTTACGGGAATATACTGAATATGCTTTATACTGTAGTGGTGAATATGTTTTTGATTGGTTTTTCGTTCAAGAACTCTTAGGAGGGGAACATTTGAATTACCAACCCGAGATGTTTCCACAAATGAGGTGTGGAGAAATATAAAAGTGTCCGTGGAGAAGGCAGGCGGGTAGTCAGCAAAAATGAAATTAGTGTTTTCGGCACTTTTACTGTTGATTATATTGAGCTTAAAGCCAAGAACATCCTTTAGATTATCATTGAGAATATCTTTTTCACTGGCAATATGTGAACTAATGTAGATCTTGCCCTCCTCCTTTGAATAGTTGAAATGAAAAGCTCCTTTTTTACGAGCGGAAATTCTTTTATTAATAGAACGACATAAATCATTCATACAGGTGAGTTCCTCGTAGGGTAATTCAACATATGGATATTCCATCCAATTGATCTTTTGAATTTGTTCTTTATCACTTGAGGATGATGGTGTCGGCCAATCATAGGGTCTAATTTTTATTTCATATTTACGATCTTTTCTCAGGTATTTTAGGTATTTTTGAGAATACAGTCGACAAGAGCCACTTCATACTTTTCATTGTCGTCGAATTTGATGGTGAGGGAGAGTTTTGTCCAAAAATCACTTGTTCTATTCAAGTCATTGTAAAGAGGATCAGAAACATTGGACATAAAAGTCATATAGAAATCATTGGGCATTGTTAATGTCTTCAGCACTGACCCAAGAATCAAAATTAGAGTTGTATCCTAGCCAGCGAGCAAGCAACTGTCTCTTGCCCCTATGCGTACGACTCTTTAATATCTTTTCAATTTGATAAATTTCATTAGTGTTTCTAACTTTTTGCAGTTCATATTCATAAGAAACGCCAAGAATTTCATCATCTCTGGTGTCTCGCAGTCGATAAGTTGTGAGTTCGGTGTCCAGGATTTTGGACATTTTAAACAGTCCAGTGCTCCGTAAATAATTCCCCTTTTCAAAAATACTGGTGGTTCTTTTTTTATTCGAACAGTATCACCAACATTGAATTTCTTCTTCACATTTTTTTTCTTTTTCACCATTGGAATATTGCTTTAGAAAAGCATCAAATGTATTTTCACTGCAATGAACTTCCCGAGGGCTTGGGTTGGACAATGATTGATGTGGTCGAAGGTTGTATATCCGATTGATTTTATCTAAATCCTGAATAAAAGCAGATGTATTTTTCAGTGTACAATATCTTGAAATTAATAGACGAATCGTTCTTATCAATTGTTCAGCCAATCCAGCCTTTATCGGGCTGTGACTATGATAAAGTATTGTATTATATTTCAATAGAACGTTTTGCACATGCGAACTAACAAATTTGCTACCACGATCCAATTGAATTTTTCTATAGCAATCCTGTTCAAGAATACTTTCAATGGACTGAGCAACTTCAACACCTCTCTTTGACCGTAATGGAATGGCATAGGCATAGCGACTAAAGACACTGATTGCCACCAGAATATATTTGTAGGGTGCATTGTGACGCCGTTGAATTGCGTCTAAAGTTAAAAGATCCGTTTGCATTATATGCAGAGGGAAAAAGGCTTTAGTTTGTCGATATTGTTTGCCACGAAGCCTGCAATTCCGATACAGTGTGTAACTCAGTTCATTCTCTAGATACTCTTTTGCCTTTTTTAATATGCTGCCAGAGGCAACTTTAGAAAGCGTTTTGGGAGAACTTAAACTTCCCGCTTCACCAATATTTTCATAGACATGTTTCAGAATTTCATCCGTTTTGAATGCAAAAACGTAGTGCATTGTCCATTACCCTTTTGCACATTGGAGAGTGAATCAATTCGTCTTTGATTTTAAATAGTAACCACTGGTGTTATACAATCATTGCTGCTGCTGCTGCTGCTAGTATTTTCAAATATTGAATCTTCTTCTTTTTTAAATGCTGTTGATGTTGGTGCTGGTGTTGTTGGAGGACTATATTCTCTTAGTTTCTTAAGATTTTGCTTATTGCCAATAAGACTTTTGGGAAAGTTTGATGCATTTAGAAAGGTGTATAGATTATTGTCAAATGATAAAAGTCCTTTACGATTCTTCACCATATCACAAATTAAATCAACTAGATTATAACTTTTCCCTGAATTATAATTCGTTTTTCTGTGCTATCGACTAGAACTTGATGATCACCACCAGTTTCCAACATGAGATATGATAATACTCTTCTCGAAGAGTATTATGATTAATCTGTTCTCGATAGGTCAGTGGCAATATGTTTCCAATTTTCAATACAATTGAATTCAATTCCTTCTCCTTTGATTGCACTGCTGCTGCAGAATCTTGAGGAGATGTTTCTTGTTTAGAGGGATCTGTGATGACGGTGAAAGGGGCGGGTCTCTCACGATAAGGTCTATGTTTGTCCACACGTCGCAATGTATTTTGAAGTAAAAGCAGTTTTTTGTCATCGGTAATATTCTCATCATTGATGAATTTGCTTAGATTGTCTTCAAAATGTTCGACGGGCAAGAAAAAAAGTTCAAATGGTTTCAATGAATAAGGTTTTGCCATTCTATAGAGAAAACTGTTTACAAGTCCTGCATTTATTGGTAGTAAAAGTATAGAATGGCTACCGCCTGCTTGAAGGAAACGTTTTCTTTTAAAAAATTTTCCCTTTCTCTTAAAAGCCAAGGCTCTTACCATGGAACGATGCTCCTTTTCCTTTTATCTAACACTTTCAGGCAGTTGAATATTACCCTAGGTTAAATTTAAAGAAAGCTAAGATATTAGATTAATGAAATCATTGTCAACACCATGTTTGAGTATAGCCTTCCTGAGTGGAGGTTTTGAAGTGCCTAAAACAGAATATAAATGCCGTTGTTCGTGTAATTTCTCAAGTGTCATAATGTCAACTAATAGCCTTTTCTACTGTTCACCGGAAGATATACTTTAATTTCTTTGTTGAAAATGTCGGTGACCACACGTAGATCCTCGGGCGTGCTCTGATTAACATCCAGCAAAATGTAACAGTAGGGCTTATTAGTCGCCTGAGTGTACGCTGACTGCAGAAATTTACGGGCGCCGGGATATATCTGTTTATTGAGAGTTATTAGCGAGCATGAATCACGAACAACTCGATAGATAATATATAAGTTGCAATTCAAAGCAAAGGCTCACATACATTTGATCTGATGAAACAGATTCTGTAGAACTATGGTTATGGAAATCTGTTCATGATGAGAGCAAATGGTGAACAGCTGTAACATTTCCTGTCAGAACTGTTAAATAAATTCAGCCAAATCATCAATAATCAGCCACGAGTTCGGTTCAATACTATTCAAAACATCAAGTCCCCGTATGAATTGTATTGGTATGGATGAGGCAATAGCTTTTATTTGATCGTAGGACTCCTGCCAAATACTATAGCAATAATAAATTTTCTTTGTTTTTTCCAAAAACATTTTCTGACAATTTTGAATTATTTTAGCTAAAAGTGTTGTTTTCCCCGACATTGATGGACCACACAGAAACGATCTGAAGGGTATTTTAAATTGATACATGCTGCTGCTGCTGTTGACAACAGTCGGACTACAACTAACTGTAAATCATACGTGTACAGTGAATAAGTAGTAGTAATTTTCCCATAGATCTATCTAGTACGGCGTTAACAAGAACAACAAAAACAATATTTCATGGTCATTTATTCAACATGAAAACTCTGTTTGTTCAAATTGAACAAAAACAACATAGGAATGACACTTATTCAACAAGAACTTGAGAAAAACAATATTTCATCGTAATTTATTCAAAATTAAAACTATTTTTTCAACATGAGCAACAACATAAACATGACACTTTATGTACAACATAAAAAAAAACCACTTTTGTTCAAACACGAACAACAGCAAGAACAACAACAACACTTATTGTCTAAAAAATACAACCTTTTGTCCAGCAACACATTATGTACATTAGCACAGTAGCACACTTTTTGTACAACACCACTTTAAAAAAAACACTAGACTTAAAAAAGCACGTTGGAACATGAACTTAAAAGGGGAAAACCACTAGCAGCGAGCGAAGGTTGGACGACATTATGAACTTTGAAACAGGACGGACCCCCGCACGCGCCCCGCGGCCGTGAGGGATCAGACAGGCCGGACGTGCTGGGGCGGGACCCCGCACACCCCCGAGGGCAGCCACGCGCGGGCGCGCGCCCCGCCACGGGCGGGACATCCTTCCTAAGTGCGTTTATCAACAAAAGCGTCAATAAACGTCTTTAAGTATGGTTTCTGATTGAATTGCAGGACCCTATGTATTTTGGTGATCTTGAAACCATTGTTCACCATCCAGTGCAAAAGCACATGGTGAACAACGATATTCACCTTAGGGTCCAAATCAGCAATCAGTTTTTGCTTAGAGGGGTTCAAGTGCATCCCCATATCCTCAACCAACGATCGATTTCAGGGGCTTAGTGAGTCCCTGCTCACGGGTCGATTGATACAGGGAAAAACAAAATCTCTGACTGAATCGTGAAGCGCCAGTGAAATGTGCCCGTCAATTTCATAGAACCATCCTTATGACCCATTGTCCTCGACGGTGGTAATGTCTGGTAACTCACAAGGATTCTCAAGCCATTGATAGTTCCAACACGGCAAAGAGTAGTGAGACATTGCCGAGGGGTACAATGAGTTCATGTCCAAGAACAATGCATTTGACTTTGCACCGGTGTTTTGTCCGCATGGATCGGTTGACAAGACAGGATTCCCATGAAAAATATACCCTCCCTTCATTGATCTTTCTACAAAAAGGTGTTGATCTACATCAGTTATTATGCCTATTTCCTCCCTACTAATTTTTAAAATCAAGTCCATCACCAAATGTGACGTGGAAAAATAATAACCTATATCTAGCCCGAACTCTGAATAGATTTGGTCAGTGTTCTTGCAGACTATGTCTAACAGAGTTAAAACGTCACTGCCCTAGTATAGTCTACAATAATCCCACCCATTTTTACAATTCCCCTTAGACTACACCTTCTTGGCAAACTCATAGTCCTCGGCTGTGCATTCACTGTTGGTGAGTGAATTATAGAAAGCTTCAATTGGAGGTAGTTTCACCTCACTTAAGCAAGCGCCACAACAGTAATAGTCGTATGCGTATACACCTTTACAGGTCAATAGGTCATACATTTCACTGTCTGGAAAGTGCTGTTTAAGCAAGGGAAAACTGTCAAAATTGTCGCTTTTCTGCACGTGAATCAATTGACTCAATGCCTCGGGAAAAAAGCTAAAGGAATCTAAAAACCTGATTTTATTCCAACACGTATGCCAATTATTTACTACCTGCCATGTCAGCTCGAGAAGCAACAACTTCTCGGCCGATTTGGGAATAATGTTATAGGTAAATGAATTATTTACCCATGAACTATCTACTCCTACTCCCTGCTTATGCAAACGTGCCAGTGTGGGTAAAATAAAATTTTAAATCATATTTCGAATTTTAAATAAAAACTGGGATAAAAAACTTTTGGCTAATATTCATATTACACGACTGATGCGCTCCCCCTCTAAAATTACTCCCCCCCAAGGAGCGTTCCTGCCACACGTGCGTATGGTCCCTGACTTTCCCCCGCCCCCCTCTAGTCCCTTTAGTCCCATTATCCCCATCTTCAAAATCCCCCTAACATACCCAACCGAAGTTTTGATTTTTAATCGCGAGACAATCCTCTGCAGACAGCGCCATTGGATAAAACATATTTATTAAACGAGCAGTAGTACGATTAACGGTGCCAATTAGTTTATTCAGCGCCTTCATAACACACTCTCCCTCATCCAATGTTTTTACTATTTCTAACAACTGCATGGTTTCTGCTATTTCTAACAACTGCATGGTTCTTTCTAACAATAGTTTGATGTTCTTTCATTCTGTTTGGAAATCGAGGATCGTTCACTTTCACCAGCTAAGCCTCACAATCCAAAGATATTTTATAGCACTGGAGGAGGGTTTTTTGGAAATTTTTGAAACGTAAAATGGCCTTATCCACTGAGACCGTTTCCACTGACTGGTAGCCATGCCGTCTACAGTGCTTCATATGATCCCGTAGTTTTATATCACTACGGAATTGTGATAGGCATGTTGGACAGTAGAAACGTACCCCTAGATCCCTACCACCCCCAGAACTCTACTGATGTCTGTGATTGGGTTTAACTGTCCAATTGAATTGGCTAGGTCACTAGATGGTGGTGTGTACAACAGCCAAACACAGTGTTTGACCAATTTAATCGACGGACCCCTTACAGGGAACGCCCTTCTTTTTAGAACGAACCCCATCCTCAAATTCAGTTTTATTCTGAACCACAGTAACGTCGATATTTAAATGGGCATTGGCCCTTTCAAAAATATCAATAGATCTTATGGTTACTGGGTATTTTCCCTCTAAACAAGGGAAATCTACCATGGGGAAATTGGACCCCTCCTTCCCATGTATAGTCCAGTGATTTAAATTCGTCTTGGTAGCGTCACGTGCTAGCGGCTCGAATGCTGATATGAGGAAAGCGTACTTGAAACATTTTTCAGCTGTTTCAAAACAGATCCGCTGGACACCCCGAAAACCTTCTAAATCTGGATTATATTTCAAAACTATTGACCCCTCAGACGCCCCACCTGCCCCCCTCTTAAAATAAAATCTTTCTTAAATTTACAGATATTAACACTTAAATTTTCAACATAAAGAACTACCGACCCGCTCCCATTTTCGTTATAATTCTCGAGATGTGCAATAATATGACCTATCCACTCGGGAAAAGCACCCTCAAAATTTTCTAAATTTGAATAAATTACACGCATCTTGGTGTGTACATAATGGTGGTAAACTTAACTTTTTCCCTCATTTAAATAAAACATCTTTAAAACAATAGAAACCATAATGGAATCCCTCACCCCTCCTCCCCACAACTGAATTTGGTTCTCCAGCAGTGCACGAATTCTATCTACAGATTCATGCACAATTTCTACGGGATGAAACTCAAAATTACCACACAAAAGCGAATCAAATGGGTCACCAAAAGTTGCAGTGTAGACAACAATTGTATTTAAAATTGTATTTGTGAGTTGAAAGTCAGGAAATGTCGTAAACTGAATATTACCCTCCCCCTCCCCTCTTGTATATTATTATCAACATCCCCTCCCCTACCCCCACATTCTCTTCTATATTATTATTATCAACACCCCCTCCCCCCCACATTTCTCAATAATAGGGGTATGGGAAGGCACTTCATTCGATTTAAGTGGGGAAATGTTCATGTAATCTGAGGTTAGGTTAGGGTTTCCCGTTAATTCTCAGGTAAAATCTTCTAAAATTTGTAATGTGTTTGGACTTACAATGCTACGTCCGAATCTTAATACCTACATTACCTCGCAACTGTGCTATTATCTACATTAAAATAATCCCTTTAAAAAATCCTTAATATTAAACTCAAGTGAATTAACGAGTGTACCCTGCTGTGACATTTCATTGTTGTAGAGCTCCATAGACGTGTCCTCTCCTTCTCCAAATTACGAGCAAGGGGGAGATTGCGAGTATGGAACCAGAACAATCTATAAATGAAAAATAGCTTATTTTTAATGTGTCTAAATCACCCTATTTTTAAAAATTGGATTATTATTTACATGTGCTTAGCAGTAGCATTTGATTTACTCCATATATCCTGAAAGTTCCAGCTAAATACAATCTAAAACATTACATAGTAGGTTTTGATTTTGTTCCAACAATCACCCCCTAAAAATATTTAATATTAATAGCCCATATCTGCTTTGGGGAAAAAAACGGTGTCTTTACTTGATTTGAGATGGATAGCCTAACTCATACAGACCATCTCAAGAAAATAACTTATTTTGAATTTATCGAAATCACCCTTTTTTAAAAATTTGATTATTATTTACATGTGCTTAGTAGCATTTGGTTTACTCCATATATCCTGAAAGTTCCAGCTAAATACAATCTAAAACATTACATAGTAGGTTTTGACTTTGTTCAAACAATCACCCCCCAAAAACATTTCATATTAATAGCCCATATCTTCTTTGGAAAAAAACGGTGTCTTTACTTGATTTGAGATGGATAGCCTAGCTCATTCAGACCATCCCCCGAAAATAGCTTATTTTGAATGTTTCTACATCACCCTATTTTTAAAAATTGGATTATTATTTACATGGGCTTAGTAGCATTTGGTTTACTCCATATATCCTGAAAGTTCCAGCTAAATACAATCTAAAAAATTACATAGTAGGTTTTGATTTTGTTCAAACAATCACCCTCCAAAAACATTTCATATTAATAGCCCATACCTGCATTAGAAAAAAACGGTGTCTTTACTTGATTTGAGATGGATAGCCTATCCCTTTCATGAAATACATTGGATTTCACAAAAAGTAGTCTAACCAGTGCATTGACTCACCAAGGACAGTGATATATAGGTCAATTACGTATGAAATTACATAGAAATATGCAGTGCAGACTAACCGGTACATTAAGTTACCAAGGACAGTCACCTATTACTACGAATGATACATGAGTTACCAGACGGGTTTCTAAGGCAACACCCAAGTTTTGGAACTAAGAGCGAGAATGTGTAATGCAATCAGACTGGTTTCGGTTCACAGATTCATTAATAGAACAACTAATGTTTTTGAAAAGGGTAATTACTTCTAAGTTCAATAACCAAATTAAACTTCTGATGGTCAAGAATGCGTCACGGGTAATTAAAGAATGAGGAATGGGATGCTATAGTTAGAATGATTTTAATTTGAAAATTGTGCCATTTGCGTAAAAATAAATCTATTTGCGAATTTTTTGCGAAAAAGTATCTGTGAAAAGGTATTTCGTTGGTTAAGAATGTCTCACGGGTAATTAAAGAATGAGGAATGGGATGCTTGCATCAACAATACAAAGAATATGCTCATATTCGCAATAGATTTGACGCCTACAAGAGACATTGGTACAAGGTATTCAATACCTTAATTGGTGTTAAATTATTTTACGTAAAAGCAAACTTTAATTGCAAAAAAGGGTATAGCATTTGCAAATTGGACTGTATAAACGATATTAATTTTATTTAATAATAAAGGGTGTGAATAATCCTAATTAGTGATCGGATTGTATGAAGGTAAAAAAAGGGGCTAAACTGATTATCAGTTAAGATAACCCCTCGGGGTTGTTAACTTATAGCTTATTTATTATAAATTTGGAATACCATCTATCAATGAAAATGGATAGCAATGATAAAATGGTCGTGTGACTTAACCTAGCTTTACTTCTTCGATGTGTTCTGTATAATACACAAGTGGCGTTTGAACAGTGTTGTCAATTTAAAATAGAGTCTAACATTATAGTATACTAAAAAGTTGATACTAAGAGAGATGTAGATGGCAAGAAAAGAATTTTAATAAAGAAATTCAGAACAATCCATACAAATCCTTACAAATCAAGTAGTGAGGTGTTTATGAGTACGAACCGTCAAGGATCATAAGCACCAATGACCATAACCAACAGAGACCTCAACCCCCAAAGGTCCCCTATTCTTTAAACTCCAAAGGACCCCTCCCCCCAGCTTTTTGGCCCCCCCCCCCATATTTTTTTAATTTTCTTTTAAGTTTTTATTAAGTTTTTTTATTATTTTTGTAAACATGATTTATTTTTCAACTTTTTTTTACATCTCTTAGAATGACATGAAACATACTTAAAACATAGAAAATTCACATTTAATAATTTCCAACTTCAAACTGGGAATGATATAGATATGTGTCGCGACTTTTACTATTAGAAAAATATTGTTTGTAGTAGCAATTTTGTTTTATTGGGCTAATTTTTATGGACTTTGAAATTATTCATCTTTTATTTCTTTTTTTTACCTATCTTAAAATGACATGAAATATGCTTATGGCTCTAACAATTGTACTCTATATTTTCCCAGAGACACGATGCGGCTCCCCCCCCCTCCCTCCATTTTTTTGCATTTTCGTGAAGTTTTTTTCTACTTTTTATTATTTTTTTAACATATTATATTTTTTCAACTTTTTACAAAAAAAATTCACATTTAATATTTTCCAAATTCAAAATCAGAATGATATTGAAATGTTAGTCATGACTTTTACTATTAGAAAAAATGTTGTTTGTAGTAATACTTTTTTTTATTGGACTAAATTTTTTTTGAACTTCGAAATTATTCAACTGCTTTACGTATCTTAAAATGACATGAAATATGCTTATGGCTCTAACAATTGTACTCTATTCTTGCTCAGAGACACGATACGGCTTTCACACTTGTACTCTATGTCCGGTTATCGACACTACCTAGTTTATTGGATGTATTAAATCAGTATTTTTTGCACAGTGGAACAATAAACACAACTCATATCTCTAAGAAGTGAAGATGAAGCATTTCAAAAAAGTATGTTCACATGATAGTGTTATTGTAGCATTGAATGCCGACAAGGAGAAGTATTTAAACTATAAAATACGTACAAGTGATACAACTATCGGAAACGTATGTGTGCATTGTCATGACAATAAGGAAATAAATTTCTTCGGAGTACCAAAAAAATTCAACTGTTATGATGATGTACATGCGATATTGAGATCTCTGGAGATGATTGCTTTCAAAGAGAATGACAACATAAATAATAGGTGATGAAGAGGGGCATCTTCTTGCTAGTGCTTGTGGTAACATGTTACCCGGTGTTAAAATATATCGTCAGCTTTCGGGTATTAGCATTCAAATGAAAGCAAAGACGAAAAGAAAGGCCTACTCTTCTACTAGTATTATAAACCTTATCTTGTCCACGTGCTGGAACTGTTACCTGTGTAAAAATAGTGTGATAATAGACAGTGAAATTGCCAAAAAAATAAAAAGGGCATTGGTAGAAAATATCACTAAGGAATATAAAGATGAATCAATGAAAAACAAAGTACCAGCAAACGCTGCTGCCTTTGATCAAACAGTCAATGAACCAAATAATACCAAAGACGAAAACCCTATTGACCCTATCGATGACACTACTGTAAAAATTGTGTATGACTCAAAATGGAATAATGATTGTTCTACTGATTACGAACTAAGAGAAGACAATAGCTATAGTATCAAGAGAGAACTTGGTGAAGCATTTTATGCAATAGATTCAAAATGTCCAAAGTTGATCATTGATATTAATAATGTATAATAATGTACCTACCATATATTTATATTAATATCATATATGTCATTATTCCATTAAAAATATGTTATCTATTACTTTGTTATATACCCATTATTTCTAGCTGAAGATAAGACACACACTGAGAGAAGCAAACACGTGACCAAACACACAAGCAAAAAGAGTGAGAGACACATATAAATATAAAGATTCAGACATACAAATTGACAAAGACAGGCACTGGGATAAGCAAAAACCTGCCAAGACACAAACACAGACAAAGAAAGTAAGAAACACATACAAACATATAGGTTCAAACATACAAACCGAGAAAGACATGCACTGGAATAAGCAACCACCCACCCAAACACACAAGCAAAAAGAGTGAGAGAGATAAAAACACATGCAAATATATAGATTCAGACATACAAACCAACAATGACAGGCATTGAGATAGGCAAATACCCGCCCCTACACATCAGCAAAGAGAGTGAGAGTTACAAGAACGTATATAAATATATAGATTCTGACTTACAAACCGACAAAGACAGGAGCTGGGAGAAGTGAACATCTGCCCAGACACACAGGCAAGGACAGTGAGAGAGATAAAAACACATGCAAATATATGGATTCAGACATAAAACCGACAGAGACAGACACTGAGATAAGCAAACACCCGCCCAACCACATAGGCCCAGAGAGTGAGAGAGACAAAAAAACATGCAAATATATAGATTCAGACACACAAAGCAACAATCACAGGCATTGAGATAGGCAAACACCCCGCCCAGACACATAAGCAAAGAGAGTGAGAGATTCGAAAACATATAAATATATAGATTCTGACATACAAACTGACAAAGACAGGCACTGGGAGAAGCAAACATCCGCCCAGACACATAGGCAAGGAGAGTGGGAGAGATAAAAATACATATAAATATATTGATTCAGACATACAAACTGACAGAGACAGGCACTGAGATAAGAAAACGACCGCCCAGACACATGGCCCAGAGAGAGAGAGATAGAGACAAAAACATATACAAATATATAGATTCAGACATACAAAGCAACAGTGACAGGCATTGAGATAGGCAAACACCCCGCCCCAAACACATAAACAAAGAGAGTGAGAGAGTCTAAAACACATAAATATACAGATTCTGACATACAAACCGAAAAAGACAGGGACTTGGAGAAGCAAACACCCGCCCAGAAACATAGAAACAGGGCCCAGAGAATGAAACATAGAAGCACCTGCCCAGAAACATAGGCCCAGAGAATGAGAGAGACAAAAACACATGCAAATATATACATTTAGACATACAAATCAACAATGACAGGCATTGAGATAGGCAAACAAACCACCCAGACACATAAGCAAAGAGAGTGAGAGAGTCAAAAACACATAAATATATAGATGCTGACATACAAACCGACAAAGACAGGCACTGAGATAAGCAAACACCCGCCCAGACACACAGGCCCCAGAGACTGAGAGAGACAAAAACATATGAAAATATATAGATTCAGACATACAAACCAACAATGACAGGCATTGAGATAGGCAAGCACCCGCCCAGACACATAGGCAAAGAGAGTGAAAGAGACAAAAACACATATAAATATATAGATGCTGACATACCAAGCAACAATGACAGGCATTGAGATAGGCAAACACCCCGCCCAGATACATAAGCAAAGAGAGTTAGAGAGTCAAAAACATATAAATATATAGATTCTGACATTCAAACCGACAAATACAGGCACTGGGAGAAGCAAACTTCCGCCCAAACACATAGGCAAAGAGAGTGGGAGAGATAAAAACACATGCAAATATATAGATTCAGACATACAAACCAACAATGACAGGTATTGAGATAGGCAAACATCTGCTCAGACACATAAGCAGAGGAAGTGAAAGAGACACAAACACATATAAATATATAGATTCTCACATACAAACCGACAGAGACAGTCTCTGAGATAAGCAAACACCTGCCCAGACACATAGGCCCAGAGAGTGAGAGAAACAAAAAAAAAATGCAAATATATATATTCAGTCATACAAACCAACAATAAAAGGCATTGAGAAAGGCAAATACCCGCCCAGACACATAAGCAAAGAGAGTGAGAGTCACAAAAACACATATAAATATATAGTTTCTGATATACAAACTGACAAAGACAGGCACTGTGAGAAGCAAATATCCGCCCAGACACATGGGCAAGGAGACGGGGAGATATAATAACACATGCAAATATATTGATTAAGACATACAAATCGACAGAGACAGGCAATGAGATAAGCAAACACCCGCCCAGACACATAGACAAAGAGAGTGAGAGAGACAAAAAACACATGTAAATATATAGATTCAGACATACAAAGCAACAATCACGGGCATTGAGATAGGAAAAACCCTCTAAGACACATAAGCAGAAGAATTGAAAGAGACAAAAACACATACAAATATATAGATCCTGACATACAAACCGAAAAACAGACACTGGGACAAGCAATCACCCGCCCAGACACATAGGCACAGAGAGTGAGAGAGACAAAAACACATGCAAATATATATAGACTCAGACATACAAACCAACAATGACAGGCATTGAGAAAGGCAAACATCCGCCCAGACACATAAGCAAAGAGAGTGAGAGAGTCAAAAACACATATAAATATATAGATTCTGACACACAAACCGACAAAGACAGGCACTGGGAGAAGCAAACATCCATCCAGACACATAGGCAAGTAGAGTGGGAGAGATAAAAACACATACAAATATATTGATTCTGACATACAAACCGACAGAGACAGACACTGAGAAAAGAAAACACCTGCCCAGAAACACAGGCCCAGAGAGTGAGAGAGACAAAAACACATGCAAATATATAGATTCAGACATACAAAGTATCAATGACAGGCATTGAGATAGGCAAACACCCCGCCCAGACACATAAGCAAAGAGAGTGAGAGAGTCAAAAACACATGAATATATAGATTCTGACATACAAACCGACAAAGACAGGCACTGGGAGAAGCAAACTTCTGCCCTGACACATAGGCTCAGAGAGTGAGAGAGACAAAAACACATGCAAATATATAGATTCAGACATACAAAGCAACAATGACAGGCATTGAGATAGGTAAACACCCCGCCCACACACATAAGCAAAGAGAGTGACACAGTCAAAAACACATAAATATATAGATTCTGACATACAAACCGACAAAGACAGGCACTGAGATAAGCAAACACCCGCCCAGACGCATAGGCCCAGAGAGTGAGAGAGACAAAAACACATGCAAATATATAGAATCAGACATACAAACCAAGAATGACAGGCACTGAGATAGGCAAACACCCGCCCAGACACATAAGCAAAGAGAGTGAGAGTGACAAAAAACACATATAAATATATAGATTCTGACATACAAACCGACAAAGACAGGCACTATGAGAAGCAAATATCCACCCAGACACATAGGCAAGGAGACGAGGAGAGATAAAAACACATGTAGATATATTGATTCAGACATACAAATCGACAGAGACAGGCACTGAGATAAGCAAACACCCACCCAGACTTTTAGACAAAAAGAGAATGAGAGAGACAAAAAACATAT
The DNA here is from genome assembly GCF_049724085.1 of Artemia sp. Qi Xiang Cuo. Lineage (NCBI taxonomy): Eukaryota > Metazoa > Arthropoda > Branchiopoda > Anostraca > Artemiidae > Artemia > Artemia sp. Qi Xiang Cuo. The sequence goes on along the minus strand of NC_142808.1, from coordinate 46,375,487 downwards.
GTAAATATATAGATTCAGACATACAAAGCAACAATCACGGGCATTGAGATAGGTAAAAACCCGCCAAGACCTAAAAGCACAGGAAGTGAAAGAGACAAAAACACATACAAATATATAGATCTTGACATACAAACCGACAAAGACAGTCACTGAGATAAGCAAACACCCGCCCAGACACATAGTCCCAGAGAGTGAGAGAGACTGAAACACATGAAAATATATAGATTCAGACATACAATCCAACGATGACAGGCATTGAGATAGGCAAACACCCGCCCAGACAAATAAGCATAGAGAGTGAGAGTGACAAAAACATGTATAAATATATAGATTATGACTCACAAACCGAAAAAGACTGGCACTGTGAGAAGAGAATATCCGCCATGACACGTAGGCAAGGAGAGTGGGATAGATAAAAAAACATGTAAATATATTGATTCCGACATACAAATCAACAGAGACAGAAACTGAAATAAGCAAATACCCGCGCAGACACAGGGACTCAAAGAGTGAAAGAGACTAATATCATTGCAAATATATAAATCCAAAAATTCAAATCAACAAACACAGGCATTGATATAGTCATAGATCCCGCCCGGGCACATGAATACAGAGATTGGGAGACTCAAAAACACATGAATATATAGATTGTGACATACAAACCGACAAAGACAGGCACTGGGAGAAGCAAACTTCCACCCAGACACATAGGCAAAGAGAGTGGGAGAGATAAAAACACTTGCAAATATATAGATTCAGACATACAAACCAACAATGACAGTCATTTAGATATGACTATGCATCATTTCGTTGAATTTAGATTAGATCATTCATAGATGGCAGCACACCCGCTCAGACACACAGTCATAGTGAGAGACATGCAAAAAGTTGAGTGGCGCGCCACATCTCTCAGTACCTGCGTTTGTCGTCTTATATATCACATTCTATATACTTTAATGTTATTGACTGTCCTGCACTCGTCGCGCATGTGTCCAGGCAGGGTGTTTGCTTTTAACAACGCCTTTCATTTTTGCTTTGAACGTCTGATGCTTTATGAATGTCATTGAGTTTGTCTCTCTCACTCTCCTTGCCTATGTGTCTGGGTGGATGTATGCTTCTCAGAGTGCCTGTCTTTGTCGGTTTGTATGTCAGAATCTATATATTTATATGTGTTTTTGTCACTCTCACTCTCTTTGCTTATGTGTCTGGGTGGGTATTCACCTATCTCAATGCCTGTCATTGTTGGATTGTATGTCTGAATCTATATATTTGCATGTGTTTTTGTCTCTCTCACTCTCTGGGCCTATGTGTCTGAGTGGAAGTTTGCTTATCTCAGTGCCTGTCTTTGTCGGTTTGTATGTCAGAATCTATATATTTATATATGTTTTTGTCACTCTCACTCTCTATGCTTATGTGTCTGGGCGGGGTGTTTTCCTATCTCAATGCCTGTCATTGTTGGATTGTATGTCTGAATCTATATGTTTGCAAGTGTTTTTTTTTCTCCGACTCTTTTGGCCTATGTATCGGGGTGGCTGTTTGCTTCTTCTAGTGCCTGCCTCTATTGGTTTGTGTTTATCAATCCATATTTTGATATGTTTTTAACACTCTTAATCTCGTCGCGTACGTGTATGGGCGGGATATTTGCCTTTCTCAATGCCTTTCATCGTTGCTATGTATGTCTGAATTTATATATTTACATGTGTTTTTGTCTCTCTCACTCTCTGGGCGTATGTGTCTGGGCGGATGTTTTAATTTTTCAGTGTCTGTCTCTGTCGGTTTGTTTGTCGGAATCAATATATTTGTCTGTGTTTTTATCTCTCCCACTCTCCTTGCCTATGTTTCTGGGTGGATGTTTGCTTCTCCCAGTGCCTGTCTGTCGGTTTGTATTTCAGAATCTATATATTTATATATGTTTTTGTCACTCTCACTCTCTTTGCTTATGTGTCTTGGCGGGTGTTTGCCTATCTCAATGCCTGTCATTGTTGTTTTGTATGTCTGTATCTATATATTTGCATGTGTTTTTGTCTCTCTCAATCTCTGGGCCTATGTGTCTGGTCGGGTGTTTGCTTATCTCAGTGACTGTCTTTGTCGGTTTGTATGTCAGGATTTATATATTTGTATTTGTTTTTGTCTCTTTCACTTCCTCTGCTTATGTGTCTTGGCGGGTGTTTGCCTATCTCAATGCCTGTAATTGTTGCTTTGTATTTCCGAATCTATATATTTATACGTATTTTTTGTCTCTCTTTGTCTATGCGTCTGGACGGGTGTTTGCTTGTCTCATTGACTGTCTCTGTCGATTTTTATGTCTGAATCAATATATTTGCATGTGTTTTTATCTCTCCCCCTCTCCTTGCCTATGTGTCTGGGCGGATGTTTGCTTATCCCAGTGCCTGTCTTTTTCAGTTTGTATGTCAGAATCTGTATATTTATATGTGTTTTTGTCTCTCTCACTTCCCTTGCTTATGTGTCTGGGCGGGTGTCTGCTTCTATCAATGTCTGTCTTTGTTGGTTTGTAGGTATAAATCAATATATTTGCATGTGTTTTTATCTCTCCAACTCTCTCTGCCTATATATCTGGGGGGATGTTTGCTTCTCCCAGTGCCTGCCTTTGCCGGTTTGTATGTCAGAATCTATATATTTATATGTTTTTGACTCTCTCACTCTCTTTGCTTATGTGTCTGGGTGGGGTGTTTGCCTATCATAATGCCTGTCATTGTTTCTTTGTATGTCTAAATCTATCTATTTGCATGTGTTTTTGTCTCTCTCACTCTCTGGGCCTTTGTGTCTGGGTGGGTGTTTGCTTCTCTAAGTTCCTGTCTTTGTCGGTTTTTATGTCAGAATCTGTATATTTATGTGTTTTTGACTCTCTCAGTCTCTTTGTTTATGTTTCTGGGGCGGGGTGTTTGCCTATCTCAATGCCTGTTATTGTTGCTTTGTATGTCTTAATCTATATATTTGCAAGTGCTTTTGTCTCTCTCTCTCTCTGAATCTATGTGTCTGGGCAGTCGTTTTCTTATCTCAGTGCCTGTCTTTGTCAGTTTGTATGTCTGAATCAATATATTTATATGTATTTTTATCTCTCCACTCTCTTTGCCTATGTGTCTGGGCGGAAGTTTTCTTCTCCCAGTGCCTGTCTTTGTTGGTTTGTATGTCATAATCTATATATTTATATGTTTTTGACTCTCTCACTCTCTTTGTTTATGTGTCTGGGCGGGGTGTTTGCCTATCTCAATGCCTGTCATTGTTGCTTTGTTTGTCTGAATCTATATATTTGCATGTGTTTTGTCTCTCTCACTCTCTCTGGCCTATGTGGTTGGGCGGGTGTTTGCTTATCTCAGTGTCTGTCTCTGTCGGTTTTATGTCTTAATCCGTATATTTGCATGTGTTATTATCTCTCCCACTGTCCTTGCCTATGTGTCTGGGCAGATGTTTGCTTCTCCCATTGCCTGTCTTTGTCAGTTTGTATGTCAGAATCTATATATTTATGTGTTTTTGTCACTCTCACTCTCTTTGCTGATGTGTAGGGGTGGGAATTTGCCTATCTCAATGCCTGTCATTGTTGGTTTGTATGTCTGAATATATATATTTGCATGTGTTTTTATCTCTCTCACTCTTTTTGCTTGTGTGTTTGGACGGGTGTTTGCTTATTCCAGTGCATGTCTTTCTCGGTTTGTATGTTTGAATCTATATGTTTGTATGTGTTTCTCACTCTCTTTGTCTGTGTGTGTCTTGGCAGGTTTTTGCTTATCCCAGTGCCTGTCTTTGATGGTTTGTATGTCTGAATCTATGTATTTGTATGTGTCTCTCACTCTTTTTGCTTGTGTGTTTGGTCAGGTGTTTGCTTCTCTCATTGTGTGTCTTAGCTTACCCTAGAAATATTGGGAATATAACAAAGTAATATATAACATATTTTTAATGGAATAATGACATATATGATATTAGTATAAATATCTGGTAGAAACATTATTATACATTATTAATATCAATGATTAAATTTTTTACATTTTGAATCTGTTCCATAATATGCTTCACCATGTTCTCTCTTGATACTATAGCTATTGTCTTCTCTTAGTTCGTAATCAGTAGAACAATCATTATTCCATTTTGAGTCATACACAATTTTTACAGTAGTGTTATCGACAGGGTCAATATGCTTTTCGTCTTTGGTATTATATGGTTTATTGACTGTTCGATCAATGGCAGTAACGCTTGCTGGTACTTTATTTTTCATTGATTCATTTTTATATTCCTTAGTTATATTTTTTATCAATGCCCTTTTTATTTTTCAAGCAACTTCCCCGTCTCTTGTTAAATTATTTTTACACAGGTAAGAGTTCCGTCACGTAGACAAGATATGGTTCATGATATAAGTAGAATAGTAGGCCTTTCTTTTCGTCTTTGCTTTCATTTGAGTGCTAATACACGAAAGCTGACCATATATTTTAACACTGGGTAACATGTTACCACAAGCACTAGCAAAAAGATGACCCTCTCCATCACCTATTATTTATGTTGGCATTCTCTTTGAGTGCAATCATCTCCGGAGATCTCAATCTCGCATATACACCGTCATAAGAGTTGAATTTTTTTGTTACTCCGAAGAAATTTAATTCCTTATTGTCATGACAATGCACACATACGTTTCCGATAGTTGTATCACTTGCACTTATTTCATAGTTCAAATACTTCTCCTTGTCAGCATTCAATGCTACAATAACACTATCATGTGAACATACTTTCTTAAAATGCTTCATTTTCACTTCTTAGAGACATGAGTTGTGTTTATTGTTCCACTGTGTAAAAAATACTGATTTAATACACCCAATAAACTAGGTAGTGTCGATAACCGGACATAGAGTACCATTGGGAAAGCCACATCGTGTCTCTGAGCAAGCGTAGAGTACAATTGTTAGATTCATATGCATATTTCATGTCATTTTAAGATACGTAAAAAAAATTTGATTAATTTCGAAATCAAAAAAAAGTTTAGTCCAATAAAAAAAGTGCAACTACAAACAAAATTTTTTCTAAGAGTAAAAGTCATGACTAAGATTTCATTATCATTCTGATTTTGAATTTGGAAAACATTAAATGTGATTTTTTTAAGTAAAAAGTTGAAAAATTATAACATGTTAAAAAAATAATAAAAAGTAAAAAAAAAACTTCAAAAAAATGCAAAAAAATGGGGAGAGGGGGGAGCCGCATTGTGTCTGGGCAAACATAGAGTACAATTGTTAGAGCCATAAGCATATTTCATGTCATTTTAAGATAGGTAAAAAAAAGAAATAAAAGATGAATAATTTCGAAGTCCAAAAAAAATTAGCCCAATAAAAAAAAGTGCTACTACAAACAATATTTTTCTAATAGTAAAAGTCGCGACACACATATCTATATCATTCCCGTTATGAAGTTGGAAAATATTAAATGTGAATTTTCTATGTTTTAAGTATGTTTCATGTCATTCTAAGAGATTTAAAAAAAGTTGAAAATATAACATGTTAAAAAAAATAATGAAAAAAGTTTAAAAAAACTTGAAAGGCAATTAAAAAAAATGGGGGGAGGGGGGCCAAAAAATTGGGGGGAGGGTTCCTTTGGAGTTTGGGGAATAGGGTACCTTTGGGGGTTGAGGCCCTTGGTGGTTATGGTCATTGGTGCTTATGATTCTTGACGGTTTGTACTTATATACACCTCACTACTTGATTTGTAAGGATTTCTATGGATTGTTCTGAGTTTCATTATTAAAATTCTTTTCTTGCCATCTACATCCCTCTTAGTATCAACTTTTTAGTATACTATAACGTTAGACTCTATTTTAAATTGACAGCACTGTTCAAACGCCACTTGTGTATTATACAGAACACATCGAAGAAGTAAAGCTAGTTCAAGTCTAAAGACAATTTTATAATTGTTAACCATTTTCATAGATTGATGGTATTCCAAACTTATAATAAATAAGCTATGAGCTAACAACCCCGAGGGGTTACCTTAACTGATAATCAGTTTAGCCCCTTTTTTTACCTTCATACAATCCGATCACTAATTAGGATCATTCACACCCCTATTATCAAATCAAAGATTAATATCGTTCATACAGTCCAATTTGCAAATGCTACACCCTTTTTTGATATTAAAGTTAGCTTTTACGAAAAATGATTTAACACCAATTAAGCTATTGAATACCTTGTACCAATGTCTCTTGTAGGCGTCAAATCTATTGCGCATATGAGTATATTCTTTGTACTGTTGATGCAAGCATCCCATTCCTCATTCTTTAACTACCCATGAGACATTCTTAACCTACGGAATACCTTTTCACAGATACCTTTTCGCAAAAAATTCGCAAATAGATTTATTTTTACGCAAATGGCACAATTTTAAAATTAAAACCATTCTAACTATAGCATCCCATTCCTCATTCTTTAGTTACCCGTTACGCATTCTTAACCATCGGAATACCTTTTTGCAAATACCTTTTCGCAAAAAATTTGCAAATAGAGTTATTTTTACGCAAATGGCATAATTTTCAAATTAAAACCATTCTAACTATAGCATCCCCGTAGTAAGTTATATAAAGCTTCTAAAAACACATGTAAAAATAAATTGAATTGCGCAAGGAAAAGCCATGCCTGAGACACTACACTCACGCGTGAATATTTTATAAGTTGGCACACTAAAGTCAAGGTTTTTTAAACTTGGTAATGTATAATGTAGTCAAGCATGTTTTGAGAGTTTGGTCGTAATAATATAATTTAAAGCAAACAGGTTTTTTTTTGTTTAGCATTTGCAAAAAAGAGGGTAATTAGTGATTGGATAATTTTTTAACATGAAATCTCTGAATAAAATATTTTTGAAGCATATACTTGACGATGGATAAAAGGGTTAAGGTGATTAGCAATTACGAGCGAGGATTCCCCCACTGGTTCATGGCAGTAGGCTACGCATATCAAGTTGAAAATTTGACAGAATGAGGTATTTGAGGTGGAACTTGAACTAAATCAAGCATGTGGATATTCGCTAGATTTAAGTGCCCTTTTTAAAAGTCGAAAGTGGTTTGAGGGCAACTAATCCCCGTTTTCAGACCTGTGTTTTTTAGATTTTCATGGGTGTTTGGTTCCCGGGGTTTATTATTTGAGAAGTTAACTTTAGTATTTCGTGATTTGACGTGCCTGAAATCATAAACTAGAATAGTTAATTAGCTATTTGGGTTTTCAGAGTTAGTTTTTTAGATTTTCGTGGGTGTTAGGTTCCTGGGGTTTATTATTTGAGAAGTTAACTTTATTATTTCGTGGTTTGACTTGCCTGAAATCCTGAATTAGAATATTTAATTCGCTGTTTGGGGATTTTCAGACCTAGGTTTTTTAGGTTTTCGTGTGTGTTTGACTCCTGGGGTTTATTATTTGAGAAGTTAACTTTAGTATTTTGTGGTTTTACGTGCCTGAAATCATAAATTAGAATAGTTAATTACCTGTTTAGGGTTTTCAGACCTAGTTTTTTTAGATCTTCGTGGGTGTTTGGTTCCTAGGGTTTATTATTTGAGAAGTTAACTTTAGTATTTCATGGTTTGACTTGCCTGAAATCATGAATTAGAATATTTAATTGGCTGTTTGGTGATTTTCAGACCTAGGTTTTTTAGGTTTTCGTATGTGTTTGAATCCTGGGGTTTATTATTTGAGAAGTTAACTTTAGTATTTTGTGGTTTAACGTGCCTGAAATCGTGAGTTAGAATATTTAATTGGCTGTTTGAGGATTTTCAGACCTTGGTTTTTTAGATTTTCGTAGGTGTTTGTTTCCTGGGGTTTATTATTTGAGAAGTTAAATTTAGTATTTCGTGGCTTGACTTGCCTGAAATCATGAATTAGAATAGTTAATTAACTGTTTGGGTTTTCAGACCTAGGTTTTTTAGGTTTTCGTGTGGGTTTGACTCCTGGGGTTTTATTATTTGAGAAGTTAACTTTAGTATTTTGTGGTTTTACGTGCCTGAAATCATGAATTAGAATATTTAATTGGCTGTTTGAGGATTTTCAGACCTAGGTTTTTTAGATTTTCGTAGGTGTTTGTTTCCTGGGGTTTATTATTTGAGAAGTTAACTTTAGTATTTCGTGGCTTGATGTGCCTGAAATCATGAATTAGAATAGTTAATTAACTGTTTGGGTTTTCAGACCTAGGTTTTTTAGATTTTCGTGGGTGTATGGTTCCCGGGGTTTATTATTTGAGAAGTTAAATTTAGTATTTCGTGATTTGACGTGCCTTAAATCATGAATTAGAATATTTAATTAGCTGTTTGGGTTTTCAGACCTAGTTTGTTAGATTTTCATGGGTGTTAGGTTCCTGGGGTCTATTATTTGAGAAGTTAACTTTAGTATTTCCTGGTTTGACTTGCCTTAACTCATGAATCAGAATATTTAATTGGCTGTTTGGGGATTTTCAGACCTAGGTTTTTTAAGTTTTCGTGGGTGTTAGGCTCCCAGGGTTTACTATTTGAGAAGTTAACTTTCGTATTTAGTGGTTTTATGCGCCTGAAATCAGGAATTAGAATAGTTTATTAGCTGTTTAGAGTTTTCAGACCTAGGTTTTTTAGGTTTTCGTGGATGTTTGACTCCTGGGGTTTATTATTTGAGAAGTTAACTTTAGTATTTTGTGGTTTTACGTGCCTGAAATCATGAATTAGAAAAGTTAATTAGCTGTTTGGGTTTTCAGACCTAGTTTTTTAGATTTTCGTGGGTGTTAGATTCCCAGGGTTTATTATTTGAGAAGTTAACTTTAGTATTTCGTGGTTTTACGTGCCTGAAATCATGAATTAGAATAGTTAATTAGCTGTTTAGGGTTTTCAGACCTAGGTTTTTTAGGTTTTCGTGTATATTTGACTCCTGGGGTTTATTATTTGAGAAGTTAACTTTAGTATTTCGGGGTTTTACGTGCCTGAAATCATGAATTAGAATAGTTAATTAGCTGTTTGGGTTTTCAGACCTAGTTTTTTAGATTTTCGTGGGTGTTAGATTCCCAGGGTTTATTATTTGAGAAGTTAACTTTAGTATTTCGTGGTTTGACTTGCCTGAAATCATGAACTAGAATAGTTAATTGACTGTTCGGGGATTTTCAGACTTAGTTTTTTAGATTTTCGTGAGTGTTTGACTCCGGGGGTTTATTATTTGAGAAGTTAACTTTAGTATTTTGTGGTTTTACGTGCCTGAAACCATGAATTAGAATAGTTAATTAGCTGTTTAGGGTTTTCAGACCTACGTTTTTTAGATTTTCGTGGGTATTTGGTTCCAGGGGTTTATTATTTGAGAAGTTAACTTTAGTATTTCGTGATTTGACGTGCCTTAAATCATGAACTAGAATAGTTAATTAGCTGTTTGGGTTTTCAGACTTAGTTTTTTAGATTTTCGTGGGTGTTAGGTTCCTGGGGTTTATTATTTGAGAAGTTAACTTTATTATTTCCTGGTTTGACTTGCCTGAAATCATGAATTAGAATATTTAATTGGCTGTTTGGGAATTTTCAGACCTAGTTTTTTTAGGTTTTCATGTGTGTTTCACTCCTGGGGTTTATTATTTAAGAAGTTAACTTTAGTATTTTGTGGTTTTACGTGCCTGAAATCATGAATTAGAATAGTTAATTAGCTGTTTGGGTTTTCAGACCTAGTTTTTTTTTAGATTTTCGTGGACGTTAGGTTCCTGGGATTTACTATTTGAGAATTTAACTTTAGTATTTCGTATTTGACGAGCCTAAAATCATGAATTAGAATATTTAATTGGCTGTTTGGGGATTTTCAGACCTAGGTTTTTTTAGGTTTTCGTGTGTGTTTTACTCCTGGGGTTTATTATTTGAGAAGTTAACTTTAGTATTTCGTGGTTTGACGTTCCTGAAATCATGAATTAGAATAGTTAATTAACTGTTTGGGTTTTCAGAACTACGTTTTTTAGATTTTCGTGGGCATATCTGATGAAATAATTTAGGTCGTATGATAATTTATTTTTTTTAATACAGTAGTTTTTCAGTAAGGACACTCGATATCCTAAAAGTGTTTGATTCAAACTTTTACCTTGAGCATCGATATTGTTAGCAGAATTTCAAAAGGGTTGTTTATGAGTACTGGCGTATCTGATGAAATAATTTAGGTCGTATGATCAATTTAATTTTTTTTAATGAAGTAGTTTTTCAGTAAGGACACTCGATAACCTAAAAGTGTTTGATTCAAACTTTTACCTTGAGAATCGATGATGTTAGAAGAATTTCAAAAGGATCGTTTATGAGTGCTGGCGTATCTGAGGAAATAATTTAGGTTGTATGATCAATTTAATTTTTTTTTAATGTAGTAGTTTTTCAGTAAGGACATTCGATAAACTAAAAGTGTTTGATTCAAACTTTTACCTTGAGCATCGATTTTGTTAGCAGAATTTCAAAGGATCGTTTGTGAGTTCTGGCGTATCTGATAAACTAATTTCGGCCATATGATAAGTGTAATTTTTTTTTTTTTATTGCAGTGGTTTTTAAGTAAGGACACTCTATAACCTAAAAGTGTTTGATCAAACTTTTACCTTGAGAATCGATGTTGTTAGAAGAATGTCAAAAGGATCGTCTATGAGTGCTGGCGTATCTGATGAAATAATTTACGTCATATGATCAATTTAATTTTTTTTAATGTAGTAGTTTTTCAGTAAAGACACTTGATAACCTAAAAGGTTTTCATTTAAATTTTTACCTTGAGCATCGATATTGCTTGCAGAATTTCAAAAGGATCATTTGTGAGTGCTGGCGTATCTGATTAAATAATTTAGGTCGTATGATCAATTTAATTTTTTTTTAATGCAGTAGTTTTTCAGTAAGGACACTCGATATCCTAAAAGTCTTTGATTCAACCTTTTACCTTGAGAATCGGTTTTGTTAGAAGAATTTCAAAAGGATCGTTTATGAGTGCTGGCGTATCTGATGAAATAATTTAGGTCGTATGATATTAGTGATAGTTTTTTTTTTTAATTAAACTCGATGTTTCTCTATGATTCAATCCCAGCGTCCCCTGCTCTGAGTGTTGAAAATGATTTCACGACATTATTTTAGTTTTTTTTTTCTTGCCTCAAACTATTTTTTTTTATCATGAACCCTTTTGAGATCAATTTTATCAACTACTTGGTGCCCACTAAAAACGAAATTTTTGAGTTAAATAAGTAGTTTTTGTATCTTTTAAAAGAGCTTTAAGGGGTTTTGAGAGATTTTTTTTGTTCGGCATAGATGAAAGGTCCAATACCTCACTTAAACTAAGAGGTTACATTTTGATATTGTTTGACAATTTACTAGATTTTAAGGTTTTCTTTAGTTTCAAAATGTTTTTGTCAGTCACCATCTTTAATCATTCACAAACAATACTGAAGAAAACCAATTTTCACTGTTTATCAACATTAAATTGTTAAGAAGGCTATTATTTTATTTTTAATTTTCATTTTTTTGATTTTATATTGATGAAGAATTTAGACACAACTTGAACTAGTTATTTTTTTGTTCAGCATAGATGAAACGTCCAATACCTCAGTTAAACTAAGAAGTTACATTTTGATGTTGTTTGACAATTTACTAAATTTTAAGGTTTTCTTTAGTTTCAAAATTTTTTTGTCAGTCACCATCTTTAATTATTCACAAACAATACTGAAGAAAACCGATTTCCACTGTTTATCGACATTAAGTTGTTAAGAAGGCTATTATTTCATTGAAATACGCATTTACATTTTAATTTTCATGTTTTGATTTTATGTTGATGAAGAATCTAAACACATCTTCAACTAGTTATTATTTTTTTTTTGTTCGGTATAGATGAAAGGTCCAATACCTCAGTTAAACTAAGAGGTTACATTTTGACATCGTTTGACAATTTACTAAATTTTAAGGTTTTCTTATGCAAGAGTCGGAACACACACACACAAACACACACAGACACACACACAAACATACACTCATGTTACCAAATTCCACATTATTGCACAGAAATACCAAAATCATAGGTTAGGTTAGCCTATGTACGCCTCCTGCTCTGAGTGTTGAAAATGATTTCATGACATTATTTTAGTTTTATTTTTAATTTTCATGTTTTTGATTTTATGTTGATGAAGAATTTAGACACATCTTCAACTAGTTTTTTTTTTTTGTTCCGCATAGATGAAAGGTCCAATACCTCAGTTAAACTAAGAGGTTACATTTTAAAATCGTTTGACATTTACTAAATTGTAAGGTTTTCTTATACAAGAGTCGGAACACACAAACACACACAGACACACACACAAACATACACACATGTTACCAAATTCCACATTATTGCACAGAAATACCAAAATCATAGGTTAGGTTAGCCTATGTACGCACGCGTCTAACCCATTCATCCCATTCCTCATTCTTTAATTACCCGTGACGCATTCTTGACCATCGGAAGTTTAATTTGGTTATTGAACTTAGAAGTAATTACCCTTTTCAAAAACATTAGTTGTTCTATTAATGAACCCATGAAACGAAACCAGTCAGATTGCAATACACAATCTCGCTCTTAGTTCCAAAACTTGGGTGTTGCCTTAGAAACCCGTCTGGTAACTCATGTATCGTTCGTAGTAATAGGTGACTGTCCTTGGTAACTTAATGAACCGGTTAGACCATATTTCTATGTAATTTCATATGTAATTGACCTATATATCACTGTCCTTGGTGAGTCAATGCACTGGTTAGACTACTTTTTTTGAAATCCAATGTATATTTTCATGTAAGTTTAGAATCAATTACACTTTTGAGCATATTCTTGTGCAATTCCTTGTGTAATTCATGTTCCCTAAATAGATACTACTTTAATACTCGTTGATATTAGTTAAAACTTGCAACTAGTGCATTAGTGCAAGCGAGTAAGAAACTAGTAGCCAACTTACTAGTACTGTAGCCACGTTTTCCAATTAAATTCGCTTATTCTAACTTAATATATATATAAAAAATATTGGGCATAATCCACTAGGCCTACACAGGGGCGGATCCATGATTTCTTAAAGAGAGGGGGGCGCAAAATAGATTGATCCGAAAAAAAATTAGGGGGGGGGCGCAATATAGGTTGATCCGATAAACTTGCGTTAGGAGCAAGTTGAATTAACGCAAACTTGAATTAATTATGTAAAATACACTATTTTAGACTACGATAGGAGGGGGGCGCTCCACTCTGGATCCACCACTAGGCCTACATCAGAACCCGAGTTTTCCCGTATTAAGCTCCTTTAAAGGGCTTGTTTTTCAATGTAACTTAAAGAATATGTAACATTCAGTGTAACTAAAAAACCATTTCAGTCTTCGAATTTTTATAGACATAGCGGATTTGTGGTTGAATGTGTTTGAAGAAGTAATTTTTATTACTATTTGTTTTTAAATATTGTTGTTAATTTGTTTTGTATGGTATACAGATAATTTTGTCACACAAGAGCAATAATTACCCGATTATCATAGATGACTGATGGGAATGCATAGCTTTATTATTACAAAATACGAAAGAGTTTCTGAAAAAGGAAAAATAGTTCTAAAATCTAAAATAGCTCTTACAAAAACGCACAATAGTTCATATATTCCCCTAAAAAATCCCGTAACCCATATTGTCCCTCAACAGACTTCGGATGTTCGTTAAAAGGGAAATTGACAGTTCTACTCACATTTTTAAGTCACAGGCAATCATACAGTGTTTCTTATAGTACAAAGCCATAAGGTTTAAAATTTTAGGGAACATTCAGGGGGAGTTTCAATTAAGCCAAAAGATGTTGCTTTTGAAAAGCACATATAAGCAATATCGTAGGCAGCGCCACTCTATCATCAATAGCAACATCATGAAAACTTTTTATGGAGCCAATTGGATTGGAGATTAAAAGTTCTTTTCCCCTTTTTCAGAGTGAAAATTAATTGGAAAGCAAGCAGCACCCTCCCAAACCCATAATTTTCAAAGACATCACATCAAAATTATGTGATAGCCCTTTTGTTCAGCATAGTTGAACGGTCCAGTAACTATGTCTCCAGGGATATTGGATATTTTAGCACCCCACCCCCACAGCAATACAATTTGCCATGAAAAAGACTATTATAGGCAGCGCATTAGGGATGCCTAAGTAAAAAACCGTGTTGGCACAACATATTGTTTATTTGTTTGCTTTAGAAAACGACAATTCGTATCGAAGGAGCAGTCGAAAAACTTCGAAAGAGGCTTATTCGATCTGAAAATGCAAGTTCTAACGCTCTGTTTAATAGCTGAAAATTATTGAGGGCAAGGAGCCCCCCAAAGTCCATCATTTCTCCAAAATCATTGTACCTAAGTCGTTCCCCAAAAATCAGCTGGTGATATTTCCCTATGTTTGTAGGATTACAGAAAGCTAGCGCTTTAATAAAAACACAATGTTGTGATACAAATTCTAGAGTGAGTCTGTAGGGACCAGGTACGTACGCAGGAATTTGTTTCGGGGGGGGGCAAATCCTTCAAACCCATTATTCTGTGAGAAAAATCAGAAAATTATGGGAAAATTATAAAAATTATGAGATTTCGGAGGGGGGGGCGCAGGGCCCCCCCCCCCTGCGTACGTCCCTGGTAGGGATGCGTTGAACTTGTCTACAAAATAATCATGAAATGTCCTTTTCAGATCCAAAACGACAGTCAATCATTGAACTGAGCTCATTATGCAGAAGAGACGCCAAATTGGACTAAAAAATAAATAAATCAACAATTTTAAAATGCTTTACCTCTATACTATTGAAAGCGTCCTTAAAAGGTTTACTTTTACCGCACCAAAATTCCTATATTATTTCATATTTTCAGTAAAGCGCTAGATTTGTGTAATCATGGTTGCAGTGGCAGCTTCAACCTAGTAAAGAGCGAACCATAGCCCATAGTAATCAAAAGTTGAAGAATGTCTTTTCAAAAAACTGTCTAGTTCGAAAAAATTGTCATCTGACCCTAAATCAGGAATTATAACTATTGTCTCGGTTCATCTTAGAAGTATTAAATAAAAAAACAAGTTTTTTTTTTAACTGCAAGTAAGAAGCAACATTAAAACTTAAAACGAACAGAAATTATTCCGTATATGAAAGGGGCTGCCCCCTCCTCAACGCTTCGCTCTTTACACTAAAGTTTGACTCTTTCTCAAAACTCTATTTTTTAAAATAATAAATAATTTTACTGTAAAGAGTGAGCGTTTAGGAGGGGACAGCCCATTTCATATACAGAATAATTTCTGTTCATTTTAAATTTTAACGTCGCTCCTTAATTTCAGTAAAAAAAGTCACCTTTTTTATTTAATTTTTGATCGTTTTTTGTAAAAATGCTGGAAAATCCAACGCCCCCCTGCATAGCATTATCCCTTCCCCCATGAAAACTTCCTCCATGGAAAGATCCTCCCGGATAACGCCCGACCTATTGACTTGGGGGTGACCCCCCCAAGGGTATTGGTTTTGATTTGGGGGCAAACCCCCTAATATATGTAATAATTTCTGTTCGTTTTAAGTTTTAATGTTATTTTTTACTTTCAGTTGATATAACTTGTTATTTTATTTAATTTCTGATCGTTTTTAAAAAAATGCTGACAAATTCGGCACCCCCTTCATAGAAAAGTCCCTTACCCCAAGGAAACATCCTCCTCGGAAAGATTCTCCCACATATCCCCCTCCCCCCCCCCCCATTCAGAAAAAAACTTCCTGAAAACGTCTGTATACTTCCCAATAACCTATACTATATGTACACAATGGGCACAGTTCAAAACTTGCAGCCCTTCCCTCGGAAACTGTGGGAATTAAGTCATCTTCAAAGACATATTTATTAAATTTTCGACTATGCTAAACAAAATGGCTATCTCAAAATTTTAATTGGGCGACTTCGGGAAAAAATGAGCGTGGGTGGGGGCCATTGTGCCCTCAAATTTTTTGGTCACTTAAAAAGGGCACTGGAACTTTTAATTTTCGTTCAAATGAGCCCTCTTACGATGTTCTAGGACTACTAGATCGATACGATTACCCCTGGGGAAAAAAAAAACAAATAAACACGGATTCATTATCTTTCTTCTGAAAAAAATGCAAAATTCCACATTTTTGTAGATAGGAGCTTGAAACTTCTGCAATAAGGTTCTCTGATACGCTAAATCCGATGGTGTGATTTTCATTAATGTTCTATTATTTAAGGGATTTTTCCATTTTTTTGAAAATGAGGCAAATTTTTTCAGGAGCGTAGCTTTTGAGAGGTAAAACTAAACTTGATGAAACTTATATATTTGACATCTGCATAAAAATCTAATTCTTTTGATATATCTATTGGCATTAGAATTCTATTTTTAGAGTTTCGGTTACTACTGAGCAGGGTCACTTCTTACTTACAGTTCGTTACCACAAACTGTTTGAAAAACTTATTGCGAAAAGAAATTTATGAGGATTTCAAAAAAGAGCCTGAAAACCAAGACCGTATCCAGGGGGGGGGGGGCTGTTACCCGGTTTGAACAGTTGGGAGGCCCTATCGACTACTGGGCCTACATAATTTATGCATGTTTTTTATGGGTTTTCTCACTGAGTATGTTTTTTCATGGGTTTTATCACTGTTTGATGGATGTACACATAAGTCTAACAACAATTGATGAATGTTTCTTGGATGTCAACAACAATTGCTGGATGTTTTTTAGATGTCAACAACAATTGCTGGATGTTTCTTGGATGTCAACAACAGTTGCTGGATGTTTCTTGGATGTCAACAACAATTATTGGATGATTCTTGGATGTCAACATCCGGTTGGAATACTATGATAACAAGGTGGCATTATCAGATAAGGAAATTTCAATATTGGAATAATCTTATCCGAGAGTTGAAAATACAGACAGGAAAACAGGAATACAGACTATACCATTTTCCATGTTTAAAGGAAACAATATTTTTAATTAATTTAATTTTTATGTTTCTGGCCTCCCCCAGGCCATTCAGCGTGTCCCCATGTGGCGATAGGGGAACACTCTACAGATATGCAGGGTACCTCCATAGGAGGCACAAACCAAGGAGGGACCTTGTCCCTGGGGGTCCATAAAAGAAACTGGGACACCCTCGCCCAGGGTCATAAATACGGGAGGAGGAGGAAGAAGGCCCCTCAAATTTACACTCAAAAGGGCCCACTGGTTTGTCCACAAGTCCCATGAGTTGCAAACCTTCTCCCAGTAATGGGTCAAATTGCATGGTGATGCAGAACACCATCGCAGGAGGATCCTCTGTAGGAGGACAACTGTGACATGGCGTAAGATCCAGATCTATGGACAACTACCTCTGCAAAGGGCTGCTACGACCTTTTTCTGGTTACCCGCAAGACTAGGGACCTTGCGGTCAACTGTATTCCCACTTGAGGAGTGGCAACCCTCAAGGAAATTATAGCCTAGTAAACGACACAGCATTCGCACGGGATTCTGACTAATGGACAATTTCTAGGCTTGGTATGTTTTGATGGGTGTCTTTGGGCTGATAAACCTCTTCCTAGCTAATTCATCTATTATGGGTTGCCTCCCCGTAGTAGCATAATATTTTTAGGCATGAATATATAATGAGTCGGAGGTAATAGGCTTGAGACTGTCTGTGCAGAATTTTGACTCTTGTTGATAGAAGAGCATCGCCAAGTGCTGAAAACCATGTTGTGACCAAGATGGGCCCAGGATCGCACAAAAGCCCAGGATCATTCACGGAGGTCCCAGGGACTTCTTGCTGTCCAGTCCTAAGCCGGCTTAAGCACTTTGGTGCAGACTTGAGAAGATATGTGCTCCCCGTCCTACACTGGTATCCGGGATCATTGTTTTTCTTGAGGCGAAAATAATTTCAATGATTTAAAGAACATGAAAATTGGAACTTGGAAAGTGACGACTTTAAAAAATTACTATCGTATCGAAATTTTGACTGACAAATTCAGGCAATTTGAACTGGATTTATTAGGAGTTTCAGAAACTCATATCTCAGGGGTAGGAAGCATGAAATTAGGCGACATAGAATTTTTTTACTCAGACAGAAAGGATGGGGTACATAGACAAGAAGTAGGGCTCATGATGAATAAGGAAGCTGCTAAGTCTTGTTTAGGCTGTGAAGGTATTAATACTAGAATACTAACTACTCGTTTTATGACTAAAAAGTTAAGGGTGTCAGTTATAGTAGTGTGTGCCACTGTAGAACTGACTGACGGAGATACTAGTGACTCAGATGAATTTTACTTACAGTTACAAGAACAAACAGACAGGGTCCCAGGTAAAAATGTGATGTTTTTACTGGAAGATTTTAACGCCCAGGTTAGTAGAAACAGGAATAGATGGTATCCCAGCCTAGTTAAATTTGCGTAGGAAAAGAAAACAGCATTGGACACAGACTTTTGCAATTTTGTAGGTATAACCATCTAGTTATAACCAATACGGTGTTTGGTCATAAAATGGCTCATAAATTAACATGGTATTCACGTGATGGTAAGACAGCAAACCTTATTAATTTTGTTATAGTAAACCGAAGTCTGGCAGAATCAATACAAGATACTAGGGTATGTGGGAGTGCTGTTTATTGAATTTGAAAATAAAGATTACTATCTGGTAGAGTTAAGGGTTAATTTAAAGCTCAGATTTCGGAAGGATAACTACCTTCCCGGAAAGTTATGATGTTGGTAGACTCCAGGATGACAATTTGAAAGAGAAGTTCCTGAAAGAGATGGATACTAAACTCGAGAGTTTAAAATTTGATAATGGGGAAGATGGTTGGAATAATGTTAGAAAAATAATTTGTGAAGTTGCTGAAGGTGTATTAGGGAAGAAAGCTAGAACTGGAGCTAAGAATATTTGTGAAAAAGCTTTATGTTTAATAGAAAGGAGAAAGGACGTGTACAAGAATTATCTGAGTGATAGATGGTATGAAAATAAAAGAAATGTAAAGAAAGTGGAGAAAGTATTAAAAAATGAACTAAGGAGGTGTGAAGTGGAGGCCTTTGATAAAATTGCCGAGGATCTGGAAGATGCAGCTAGACGGCATAATAGTAAAATATTGTGCTGGCACGTTAATAAATTGAGAGGGAATAGTCAATCTGGACTTGTCCTAGTTACAGATGAGAATGGGGTCATAATTAGTGATAAGAAAAAACTAAAGAGAGATGGATCGAACATTTTGAGAATTTGCTTAACTGAGAGAGTTGCAGGGAAAGATATTGAGGAAAATGAAAAAGTTTGTGATACCTTGGATGTGAAGGAAGTTTTATTTTGTGAAGAAAAATTAAAAACAGTACTGAAAGGATTAAAAAATAATAAGGGTCCAAGTTGGGATTGAATGGTAAATGAGTTTCTTAAATATGGTGGCTCTGAGGTTAGAAATAAGTTACTGAAGATTATGAATATGATTTTTGAAAAAAGGGAAGTACCTAACGATTTTAGGAAAACCTTAATTAAGCCACTTTATAAGAAAGGTGATAAAAGTGAGTGTGGTAATTATCGAGGCATTAGTCTGGTCTCTGTAGGTAGTAAATTACTTAATAATATCATACTTTTTAGACTGAGAGATGTCATAGACAAAGTTTTAAGAGAAGAGCAGTTCGGTTTTAGAAAAGGTAGAGGATGTGTCGACCAAATTTTCACTCTTAGGCTAATAATTGAGAAATGCCAGATTTTTCAAATACCTTCGGTCCTCAGTTTTATAGATTATGAGCAAGCGTTCGATTCTGTTGATAGAAGAGTTTTAGTAAAGGTTTTATCCTTGTATTATATACCAGACAAATACATTAAAGTGATTAGTGCTATGTACGAGAATAACACATCTGCGGTTAAGGTAGGAAATGAGGTTAGCCGCTGGTTTTTTATTAAATCAGGAGTTATACAGGGTTGTGATCTATCCCCCTTTGTATGAATTATTTTGATGAACTTTGTATTAAGGAGCACAGGGAAGGCAATGGGAGACCACAGAATCAAATTGGGAGGAAAAACTCTCCTGGACTTGGATTATGCTGACTATTTAATCATACTAGATGAAAGTCTGAGCAAAATAAATGAAGTTTTAGAGGTTTTGCGAGTTCAGGGTGCCAGAATTGGTTTGAAAATTAATGTTAGGAAGACTAAGTCACAAAGGCTATGAATAAGTGAAGATGAAAAGGTGACGTTGGGTACTGAAAAGATTGATCAGGTGGACAGCTTCACTTACCTTGGTAGTATTATTAGTAAAGATGATGGGAGCAGTGAAGATGTTAGAAGTTAGCCAAGCCTCAGGGTGTTTTTTCACAGTAAAAAAAAGTCTGGAAGAATAGGAAGATAAGTCTGCTAATCAAAATTAGAATATTAGAAGCTACGGTGGTGACAATGGTCAAATATGGCTCTGAAGCATGGACGCTCCGAAAAGCGGATGAAGATTTGCTAGATGTTTTCCAGAGAAATTGCTTAAGGACTGTTCTGGGCACCCGGCTGAGTGAACGTATTTCAAACAATAGGTTATATGAAAAATGTGTTTCAATACCACTGTCTAGGGCTATAATGAAAGAAAGGTTGAGGTGGCTATGGCACGTTGTGCGGATGAAGGATGACAGATTGCCGAAGATTTTTCTTTTCGTCCAACCATCTAGGGTTAAATGGAAAGCAGGTCGTCCCCGTCTGGGGTGGGAGGACGTCATAAAGAAGGATTTAAAGGAAATGAGAACTTCGTTTGCGGGTGTAAAAAGGAAGGCTTTGAATAGATTGGGGTGGAGGAAGAGCGTGCGTAGCTTTGTTGGACTCAGGCGGCTTGGTGCTGCGGTGAGTTGTTAGCAGTAGTAGTAGTAGTATTTATCACAACCTGAATAGAATAAGGTTCACGAGAACTCTCGCCACTCCCAGTAAATTTTTCTTTACGATGTCTCCAGGGACTAGGGCATAGGAACAGTCAATTAGCATTTTAAGTATCAATATGAAAGCACCTTTATAATAAAAAACGAGAATTTAGTGTATCAGCGTGAAAGCACATTTACAATCAAATATTAGTGGGAATAAAATAACTAAAATGAGGAAGTGCGTCCAAATTCAATTTTTGTAATGAAGTAACATAAATCTAAGTAAGAAAAAAAAAGTGAAATAAGGTTGTGATTTTGTTAATGATTGCATAGGATTAAAGATAATGAAAATTTTGGTATCAATTTATTTTTAGAATGATGGTTATGTATGAATATTCATTAGTCTATTGCCAAGAGTTCAAACAAAAAAATGAAAAATATGAACGGAAATGTTAGAGCGCATTTTTGCGTCACTGGCCCAGTCCCTGAAGAGGTCACTAGATATTATTGTAGGACACCAGTGAGCTCAGTGGATGTTTTTCCGTTGCTGAGTCGATGTGTGATGTCACCGGTGAAATTTTCAGTCACTGGGCTTCAAGAGCTCCAGTCACGGAAATCGCTGAAAAGATGCGCAAAGTTATGCAGTCACTGGCCCAGTGACTGGTTAACATAGTAACAGCTACTAACATAGTGGCGCAAAAATATACTCTTAGCTTTTCTTGCTCTTTTCTTCCTTGAATTGTAGTCAACCCTCAACCGCTTTGAAAACATAAAAATTGAATTTGGACCCACTCAAAAATTGCAAACTACTTGACTGACTTATCGTCTATGAGCCTACAAAATATTGCAACAACACGAAATAGGTGAACTAAACAACTGAAAACAACTGAAGGCTTCTCCCCCACATTGCAGTTAAATGTCTATCTCCGTCCTCTTCATTGCCAAGTATTTCGTAAAGAAGATCATTGGATGATCTTTGCTTATCAGTGATAAGAATAAGAGTATAAAAATTTCTCACACACAGATAGAGACATACACGTTTATGTTTTTCACCGCACAGATAGATTCTTGCATCCAACAATTGCCAAGTGCGGAGTTAAGATAAGAATCTTAACTTAAAGAAAAAGGATATCGATGCATATCTACATTGACAGTTTTCCTTCCGGTTTTTTGTCTGAAAAAAATCTTTTTTGTAAAATAGTGCTACGTAGCAAAAAAGTGCGACTTTTGCTAAAAGTGTCCTAACAGTGTCAGGTGTCCCAAAAAGTGCCATTTAAAAATAGTGTCAAAAGTGAGACTAAAGTATCACCGGTGGCAACCCTGTTGGTGGCGCCATTTTCTGTCTTTCTTTAATTGCGTAGTTGGTTACAGAGACCACGAGGTACTAAGTGCGCATTTGGGGATGATTGACCAGTAATTAGTAAGCCCTCGCATTGGCTGGAAAAATTCACCACCACCTCATCTCCCATTCGCAGGCACGTGGTCGGCTGAGCGGGCTGGGGAAAATTGCGAGTGCGAGTTAGTTAGGTCCTTTTTTCTAGCGTGACTGATTACAGTAATATTTTTTATACTACATAATCATTGACTT
Organism: Artemia sp. Qi Xiang Cuo; assembly: GCF_049724085.1. NCBI lineage: Eukaryota > Metazoa > Arthropoda > Branchiopoda > Anostraca > Artemiidae > Artemia > Artemia sp. Qi Xiang Cuo. The sequence continues at coordinate 46,353,136 of NC_142808.1, read as the reverse complement.
TTTAGCTTAGGTCGAGTCCAAGGAGATAGTTAGAAATATTACCGGTAACCCTTGGCCTTAAAATGGCAGTAGTAAGCGTCTAATGCATTAAAAATATACATGCACTTTCACAAGCCTGAGGCATGGATATGTGTGTATATTTTCAAGTAATTGGGTTACCAGGGTCATTTGCAAAGAGGTACCATTTCTATAGAAGCTATAGCAATTTGAAATATCATATGGAATTTGCTTGAAGCTATATACTTTGCGTACGCCCCCGTACCAAACAGGTTGGGTATAATCTGTTTTGGTTCAAGTTTTTTCTGACACAATTAACTGAATTTCTATTTCATGATATACAAGTTTTTTTTTAGGTTAAATCCGTGTCGGAAAAACCGGTTTGTCTTTTTAGTTGCCAGTTATTTTTTGTATATATTCAAGTTTCAAATTAAATTCTTCAACAGTTTTGAATAGTTTATTCAACATAACACTACTGACATTTTTTGTAAACATTTACATAGAAAATGGATAATTCTAAGCAATTTCTGGTGAGTAAAAATTTTCTCATTATTATAATAAAAGGAAATTGACTTGTCATTAAGTTAAGGAAGAAATTCTTTCCTTACACTAGAACTAAGGGTACTTATGCACTTAGAAGCCTATTGTTTTTAGGAGCTGAAACCTCTAAATAGTTCTCTTATAGGCTGAAATTTACGGTGCGATTTTTATCAAGATCAGTGGGCCTTTTTAGAGATTTTTTTGAAAAAAGTGCTTAGCTTTCGATCGGTAATTTGGGATTAGAATAAAATGATGATTATTTTAATTCTTTATTTTTTAAAGAATGGTCCTTTTTATCAATTTCAGCAGCTTTTTTTTTATTTTTTAGGGATGTTTTTGAAAAAACATCCCGTCTAGACTTCCTTTAATGTTTTATTTTTATCAATAAAACTTAAAATTCTTATGGATTTTTTTGTAAAAGTGCTTATGTCTCAATAACTAATTTGGGGGTTAGAATAAAATGTTAATTCTTTTAATGTATTAATTGTTACAAAAGCTTCCCTTTTAGAGTTTCGGTTTGTTCCTTACTTATAGTTCGCTACCATGTACTGCTGGAAAATGTATTTCAGTGATATTTTAGATCATAGTAGCTTAATGATGCTTTTTAGTCTTTAGAAGAAGAAGAACCAAAACAATTTAGAATCTATTACGACTTCTTTCGTCTTCGATAAGTGCGTGGATAAAAATTCTAATTAGCATTTTTTGTTTTTAATTCACAAAATGGTTGGTTTAAGTTTTCTTTTACAAGATACTCAGACAGGAAGGATGGGGTACATAGATAGGGAGTAGGGCTCGCCTAATGATGCTTTTAGTCCTTAGAAGAAGAACCAAAACAATTTAGAATCTATGCTGCTTACCTTAGTTTAAGAGCTGAAAATCATTCTAAAAACAAAATCGAAATTTGTAACAATGAGTATTTTATTTTGATAATAAAGGGAAATATAAATATTTATTTAATTGAAAAAAAAAATGTTTTACACTACTTTAAATGCCTAACATAAACTGAATTATTTTCCAAACCCAAAATGCATTTTTTTTCATGTTAAATTTTACCTTTTTTTTTAAAGGAAGCGGATACGTGCAATAACCCCCCTTCTGAAAAGATAGCAAGATATAGCGAAGGTATATTAATGCAAGCTGCAAGACCATCAATTATCAAATCCGCAGCTAGAAGTAAACATGACTTGGACCACCCACTGGCCACAACTCTTTTAATGACAGGGTCCTCTGACTCAAATGTTAGCTCCATGCCAGCTGGAAGAAACATCAAAAGGGGATGGACTGCTTAATATAATGCCTCAGATCAGGCTACTGCATGTTATAAGCCTGAGATCATTCCTGTTTTTTCATGCAGTTTAGATATTAAAGCCCAGTCAGAATTTGTTAGTGCATACGACATTTTTTTTTTTCTATCCCTATTTTAAAAAATAATTTTAATTTTCTCAGTCACATAGATTTTGATGAGTAAAACTTAAAATTTGTTTCTAAAAACTATTTCATTTTCTTTCATTAACCAAATTAGCGATATATATAAAGGAATGCTTATAACGCATTTATATAACAAAAAAAAACCTTACATTTTAACTTCAACCCACGATGAATAAAAATGAAAAAATACCAATATTCAATTTAGGAAAAAACTAAATATTTGAAAAAAAAAAAAAAACGATTTTATATTTAAAATTTTGCAAGCACTCTTAAAATTGTATTTTTTCGCTAAGCCATTTTCACGCATCCGCTCCTTATCAGATATCCCATAGCTTTTTAATCCGCTGTGAATTCTAAGTGGGCTTCTTGCATAGTGGGTTTTAAATAACAGGATGTCTATCTTCGATAAGCAATTAACACAGGAAAAAAGGTTTTTTAATAGTTTCCAAATATGTCATCACAGCGATGTCAAGAAACATTATTTGGGCGAACCCGTTTTTGGTCAATTCATTGAAACACTTAGGTGTTTTCGAGAAAGAATTTGAGACTGTTCTATTTGAACAGTGTTCTGAAGTCCGATACCCCCAACTCGAATAGGTATCGATCCGCCTACCTCGAAGGAAACTCCCGGTTCCCAAGGGTCCTCCCCGAGAGGGGTTTGGGGGGGGGGGGGGCTCTAAAAAGGACCATCCAACATTTTAATTGCAATTTAATTGTTGATATGGATGGAGAAAAAAGTTCTTCTTTCTTACAATCATTTATTTAGCCCAGGTCAACTACAAACAAATCCGTTGGCAAAAGACACAGGAAATTACGGATTATTGAGAAGGTTACACCACCAACCACCGAAATATGGGATTTGCGTCCGTAAACTGAAGCTGAGGAGTAACTATTAATACAGCATACCACGTGAGTCGAATGATTTTACCATGCTATTGATTTATAATGAATAGGTTCAAGCCCTAAAAATTGCCTCATATTTCGAAGTTTTATTTACAAAATTTTTTGGGATTAAACATTGAGTTTTTTTTATCATTATCTTTTTCTAACTTACCCTCTAAGAATAAGACTACATTTTCCTGACTAAAAAAAAACAAAAAAAAATATATATTTTTTAACCTGTTCAGTTGACATTATGAAAGACATATGGCAATGTAACTTTTTTCTTCTTCTTTTAATTGTTAAGGTGGTGGTGGTAGTGGGAACAATGACTATGAGAAATTGAAAAAGCTTAATAATTATAAAATAATGATTTCTTTACATAAAAAATAAAACTTTTTTTTTCTACAGATTAAAAATATATAACCACGAGCGACACCATTGAGTGATGAAGCAAGTATATTTACAGAACCAATTCTGTCACCACCAGCAGAGTTCAGGGATGAACCTACACTGGTTCTAGAGGATATGGAGTGGCATAGAGGGTTCCTTAACGATGTTTTTGGGGAAAGGGCCAGCCTGGAGGACTTAACTTGCGATATTGACATGCTTGAGGACCCAGAGTGGGCAGATAGTTTCATGCGTGAATATTTAGGTGATGTTACAAGTAAATCTGAACCGGGTCCTCATAACAAAATTCCATCAGAGGACAATACAGGCTGGCTCGACCAATTGTCCCCAAACACCTTGGAATATGTACTAGGGGACCTCATGCCACATCCCCCCAATGCGATTGAACAGACTGGGAGTGGTGTTATTGACAATTCTCTGTCACCCACCACCATTCCACTTCATGCTATAGATAGAAGTAGTAATACAACAGCATCAGTATCCCCTCTTCCGGATTTTTTTCTGTCCAACTCTGCCTTGCATCACACATTGGTCTACAGCGCCAAATTCGGTGACCCTTTCAACTCTCTAGTGTCGGGGGATATAATAACCGATCCCCGGGCCATGACACAGTCCTAGCCATAGCCTCGTCACGCCAGTCGTGCCGAGCCTCTGAGGGTGGGATGAGTGGGGGTCAGATGACAGGAATCCCGAGCCTTAAAAATATTTTTTTTAAATGAGTACGCGTTTTATATTCTTTTAAAATGCGTGAATACAGAGCAGTGTGATAGTAACACGCTTTACTAGCAGTATGTATAGGACGTTATAATGTATTTCCCTCTTATTAAAAGGAAGTGGTACATTTCTCACAAGGGGGGTAGTGGATCTCGGAGGGTGTTTCAAGACAGTTTAAATGTTAATCTCGGTATTTTTAAAAAGGATTTTATTGTAAGAGGTGGGCATAGGTAGAGGGCAATTGAATTAAAATATAATACAGATTTAGAGCAGGGTAGGGGGAGACAACGAATCTTTTTCTATATGAGGCTGCAGTGTTTCAAGTATGCATTTTTAATTGCAGCACACAGACCTCTGCATGATGATGCCACTCAGAAAAAGTTGGACAAATTGGCTGTTAACAGTTTGTAGTGTTCAAAGGTCTCCAAATTGAATTTTAATTGTTTAAATGATCGATTTCCCGTTACACTAAAAGGAATAGATATTTTTGAGCAGGATAATGCACATTTAAAGATTGGTGTCACGGTGTTACAGTATGAACCAGAATTTGAAGAGGGTCAGCGTTCCGATAAGAAGGGTGTATTATTTCCAGTGCGGGCTCCTTCAATTGAGTAAGCAGAACTTTGGGTGTGGCTTATATACACTCCACCCACAGACTCCGATTAATTTGTTCTTTTCAATCCGATTACGGATATTTGTAGGGTTCTATGTGAGGTTAAAAAGGGGGGGGGTGGGGGGGTATGTTATTACTGCCCAACATGTATCTCAAGATTTTGCTCTGATTTAAGGTTAAAGCATCACATGCAACACTGTAAACGTCATGGATACCAGGCTGTAGAGACGGTAAGCGGTGATAGAGCGATCTCACGTTTTAAAAATTTTCAAAACACGCTTCTGCAGAGCAATAAGATCGCTTTGGACTGCGAGGCTAAGCTGACAGACGTGTGCGATCCGTCAAATTCAAATCGTGTTAAAATACATGAAGCCATAGGGGTCTCTTACGCTCACGCGCAACGAGATTCCAATAATACCATGCAAGTGTTGAGATGTAGTTGAGATGAGGTAGTTGAGATGTTGAGTGACGGTGAAGACTGCATGCGCTTGGCATTTGTCAGTCTAATCAAAACAGTGAACGGTGCAATTTCGCGCCTTCGTTATACAAACTATCCTATGCTCCTATCACCAGATGACGTAGCGGCCATTAAAAATCGTAAAATGTGTTGGGTTTGCAAGGGAGAATTTGATGATGGTGTTGGGAATGGGGGAGGAGGAAGGTGATCGACCATGATCATTTGTGGCAGGAAATTACATCGGGAGGGAGTAGCTTTAGAGGGGAAGCACACCAGTCATACAATTTAAACGTTAGACGAAAATATTTCGTACCTGTTTTTATACACAATTCCAATTACGACTTAAAGTTTGTTCTTACGTTGTTTGCCCGCATGGCCAAGGGGGGTGTTGTAAATAACGCATGGATAGATGGTTCTCTTTCTTATAATATCATACCCAAATCATCAGAGAAGCTGCTGCTGCTAGAACTCCTGTAGAAAACAGTTGACAAGGGTAACACGTGCCTGAATAAAATCTGTTTTTTAGACTCTTTCAGCTTGTTCCCCAAATCTTTAAGTCAATTGAGTCAGGTACAGAAAGGTGATAATTTTGATAGCTTCCCCCTCCTCAAACCGCGCTTCCCCGATGATGAAATGTATGATTTATTAACGTGTAAGGGTATATATCCATATTATTATTACAATTCTGGCTCGAGGCTAGATGAGGTGTCACTACCGCCCATTGAATCTTTTTACAATTCTCTTACTGAGAGTGAGTGCACCACTAGCGACTATGAATTTGCTAAGAGGGTTTGGGCAAAGGGCTGATGTAAAAATGGGTGGGATTATTGTAAACTTTACTTGGCCAGTGACGTACTCACTCTTCTGGATATTGTGTGCAAAAATACGGATTAAATCTATGGGGAATTTGGGTTGGAATTAGGTTATTATTTTTCCACTCCCCATTTGGTGATGGACTTGATACTTAAAATCAGCAAAGAAGAAATAGGTCTGATCGCCGATGTGGATCAGCATCTGTTTGTAGAGAGATCAATGAGGGGTGGGTATGTTTTTCACGTGGATCGTATCATGAAAACTGATCCGAGTGGACAGCACACAGATGAAAAGTTTGACTCAGTTTTTTTGGATATTAATTCTCTTTACCCATCGGCAATGTCTCACTACTGTTTGCTGATTGGCAATTATAAATGGCTTAACAATCCCTTTGCTTCGAATGTCCCGACATTGCCAGTGTTGAGGAGAATGGGGCACAGGGATGGTTTTTTGAAATTGACGTTGAAATACCAATGGAAATCCATGAATCGGTAAAAGACTTTGTTTTTCCGTGCATAAATAGACCGGTGGGTAGGGACTCTCTGAGCCCCTACAATTTATCTTTAGCAGAGGATGGGAGTATGCACTGGGTACCTTCAAAACAAAAACTAATTGCCGACCTAAACCCGAAACAGAATATCGTTGTTCATCACGTGCTATTGAAATGGAGGGTGTCCAATGGTTTCAAGGTCACAAAGATTCATAGAGCCCTCCAATTTAATCAAAAGCCATGCATGAAAACGTTTATTGACACCTTTGTCAGTAAGCGTTCACAAGCGAAAACTAAAGTTGAAAAAGAAGTCTATAAACTCATTTTGAACTCAGCTTTCGGTAAAATATGCGAGAGCGTACGACACAGAAGTCGATGTGACATTGTAATCAACCCCAAAGATTGTGCTCGAATCATTGCGGATCCACACTTCACATCGTTCACAATCATAGACTCTAATATGGAGCTCCTACATCGCAAGAAAAGAAACGTTGTATTAAATAAAAATATTGCAGGCGGAAGTGCAATAACCGAAATATCCAAGAAACTCATGTTGTCATTTTATTATAATGTATGCAAGGTACAGTGGCCGATTGAGGGACAAGTTCAAGTGTACTACGGGGACACAGATTCACTCCTGTTAAAAGTCAAAACTGAAAATCTATTGAATGATTTGGAATATTGCGAGTACATTAGCTCACGAATGGACTACACTACTTGGGACGAATCCCTTTATCCAGAGCTAGTGAAACGCCAGGCCCCAAATCAATTGTTAATGTTAAAATCTGAAACGGGTAGCGATCTGATATCCAGTGGTGTGTTTCCTGGACCGAAGGTATACTGTGTGGAAACGCACGGAAAGTATATCAAACTATTTTGCAAGGGGGTAACTACACAATTTTTAAAAAATTATTTCGACTTATGTGTTTATGTAAAATTTGTGTAAAGTTTTTTGGTGCAAAGGCATAAAGTAATGTCGATTAGATATTTTAAATTTAATAACTACACAGTTAGAGTAGATAAAAACGCCATGTCTGCCATATCAGACAAAGTATATGTACTTGAGGATGGTTTGAAGGTACTAACAAAGGTTCATTATTTAATTTCAGACCGAGTTTAATGTACAGAGTAAATATAACAGCTCGGTCTCCAAAAATTAACTTAAATTCACTAAAAAAAAGTATAAATTGGGTGGGAGGATTTTTTTGGGTACTTAGGTTTTTTTAATTCTCTTTTTTTTTCTCTATCACAATCAATTTTCAATGTATGTGTGTGTGTGTGTGTGTGTGTGTGTGTGTGTGTGTGTTTGTGTTTGTGTGTTTGTATGTGTGTATGTAAAAGGCAGATAAATATACACTATATAAAACCATTCCCCGCCCGGGGCCGCCCCCCCCGGCCCCCGCCTCCCGGCGCTTCCCGGCCCCGGCTGCTGCAGCGGCCGCCCCCCGGGGGGGGGGGGGAGGGGGGGACCCCAAAATTTAAAACTCTGTAAATAAAAGTGATATTTCAAGTGCATTATTCCAATAAATGTTGTATTTTTGTATAAATAAAAAAAAAAAATAAATAAAAAAAAAAGTGTATTTATTTAAGTGTTTGTTTTTGTTTTTTTTTCTAGTGGCTATGTAAATGTTGTATTTTTTTATTATAAATAAATTAAAAAGGTGTATTTTTTTTTTAATTCATGTTTAATGTGCCTTTTTCAATGTAGTATTTTTTTAAAAGTATTGTCACTTTTCTTATGTATATAATAAAAGAAAATATTATTCTTTATTCTTCTTCTTCTTCTTGAACGGAGTAGTAATAGGGGAAATTATTTAGTCATTAGACAGCCATAGTCTACAGTTAGTTGTCCAGGTGAACTGTTGAAGGGAACATGTATCAATTTAAAACACCATTCAGATTGTTTCTGTGTGGACCGTCAATGTCGGGCAAAACAACACTCTTAACTAAAATAATTAAAAATTGTGATAAAATGTTTGTGGAAAAGCCGAAAAAAATCTACTATTGCTATAGTATTTGGCAGGAGTCATACAATAAAGTAAAAGTAATTGCTGCTGCCATGGGATTGGTGCAGATACAGTTCATACAGGGACTTGATGTTTTCAACATTATTGAACCAAACTCTTGGCTGATCATTGACGATCCGGCTGAATCTATTGAACAATGGTCCCAGGAAATGCTGCAATTGTTCACTGTTCGCTCTCATCATGAGCAGATATCCGTTGCTCTGGTTCTGTACAATCTCTTTCATCAGAGCAAATGTATGCGAACACCTGTATTGAACTGCACCTACTATACCATCTACAGAATTGTTCTTGATTTTAGCTCGCTAATAACTCTCAATAAACCAATCTATCCAGGAGCCCCCAAAATTCTGCTCTCAGCATACAATCAGGCAACTAATAAACCCTACGGCTACATCCTATTGGATCTAAATCAAAATACACCCGAGGATCTGCGTGTAGTCACAGATATTTTTTACAATGAAATTACAGTATATCTCCCCGTTAACACTCAAAAGACCTATAAGTCGCTATCATGACACTGAAGAAACTAGATAAAAATAGAAATTTGTTTTCAGTTCTAAGCACTTCAAAACCTCCGCTCAGGAAGGCAATACTCAAACGTGGTATTGACAACGATTTAATTAATCTAATATCCTAATTTTGTTTAAATGTGACCGAGGGTAATTCTCAAGTCCCAGAAGTTGTCAAGCAACAGGCAAAGCAACATCATTCCAATGTACGCACATTGGCCTTTAAAAAGAAAGGACAGAATTTTAAAAGGAAACGACTTCTTCAGGCGGTCGGTAGCTTTTTCACACTTTTACTGCCAATAATAGCAGGACTTGTAAACAGTTTTCTCTAGTGAGAATGGCAAAACCCTATAAATTGACTCCAATAGAACTCGCTCTCTCACCCGTGGAACACTTTGAGGACAATATGAGTAAATTGCTCGACAATAAAACTATTCAGGATGATAAAAAACTGATTTTACTTCAAGATGCACTTCGACGAGTGGACAAACACTATCGATCGAAGCCCACTGCTGCTGACCCCATAAAAGAATCATCTCCTCAAGAATCTCCTGCTGCTGCTGGAACAAAACTAAAGGAAGAGGATTTGTATTCGTTTTTTTTTAATTTTGGAATTATGATGATCCAATAATTAGGTGAAAAAAGTAAACGACTTTTAATTTATCTCCTTGAAAATGATGAAATTCAAGTTGAGATCAATGGGGAAAGGATTATAATTCAGTGCAAGAGCTATAATCTACTTGATTTAATGTATGACATGGTTACAAATCGTAAAGGACTATTATCATTTGACACTCATCTATACAACTTTCTAAATACATTAAACTTCCCCTAAAGTCTTATTGGCAATAGCCAAATTCTAAAAAAATTAAATGAACGTGCATCATCATCATCATCAACATTAAAAGATGAACTTGAAGATGATGAAGATTTTAAATCAATTTCGGAAAATACTAGCACACCACTGATGGCTAGACAAAAGTGAAGACGTATCAAGTCAACGTCACCAGCAGCATAAGCCAGTATGCAAAAGGTTAGTGGACTTTACACAACGTCTTTATGTTCAAAATGGCTGACGTTAAGAAAGGTGTTTATGAAAATATTGGTGAGGCGGGGAGTTTAAGTTCCCCCACAACTCTTTCCAAAGTCACGGGTGTTCGCACTAAAAGTGTACAAGACTATCTACAAAATGACCCAAGTTACACTCTGCATAGAAATCATGGACTTCGTGCCCATGAATATCGAGAAACTAAATCCTTTTACCCTTTGCATATACTGCAAGCAGATATCTTGACTCTATATGAGGTTGAACGGCTTCAAAATACGCCGTACAAGTACTTCCTACTTCCAATTAGTGTTTTTAGTCACTATGCTTATGCAGTTCCTTTGCGATCAAAGAGAGATGTTGAAGTTTCTCAGGCCATTGAAAGTATTCTCGAACAGGATTCATATAAAAAAATTCAAACGGATCGCGGTAGTGAATTTGTTAATCCTCATGTTTCAAAAGTACTAGAGAAATATAGTACACTGCTCTATCATAGTCACAGTCCTATAAAGGCTGTATTGGCCGAACGATTGTTAAGAACTATTTGACTTTTAATTTCGAGATATTGTACATTGAAAAATATGCCGGCTTCCATTCATGATCTAGATCAAATCATGTTGATTTATAATCAACGACCTCATCGATCATTGTCCAACTCTACAACAACGGAAGTTCATCATTCGGATCATGATACAATTGACACCTTTCTTAAACAATATTCCAATGACTCAAAAGTCAAGAAGAAGAAAAATAAATTCAATGTTGGTGATACTGTTCGAATTAATAGAACAACTAATGTTTTTGAAAAGGGGAATTACTTGTGGTCCATGGAACTTTTTAAAGTGACAAAAATCCTAGACACTAAACCCATAACTTATCGCCTGCGTGATACTAAAGATGAAGAGATTCTCGGTGGCTTTTATGACTATGAACTACAAAAAGTTAAAAATGCGAGTGACATCTATTAAATTGAAAAGATATTAAAGAAATGCACTAGCAGAGATAAGAAACAGTTACTTGTTCGGTGGCTAGGATACAACTCAGATTTTGATTCTTGGATTGGTGTTGAAGATATTGACAATGCCCAATGAGTTCTATGTAACTTTCATGTCCAACGTTTCCGATACTTTCTACAATGACTTGAATACGACAAGTGATTTTTGGACAAAACTCTCCCCCGCCGTCAAATTTGACGGTGCATATGAAGTGGTTCTTGTCGATTGTATTCTCAAAAATACCTATGACATCCTGAGAAAGGATCGTAAATATGAAATAAAAATTAGACCCTATGATTGGCCGCCACCACCAGGTGATCAAGAACAAATTCAAAAAACCAATTGGATGGATTATCCATATGTTGAATTACCCTACGAGGAGCTCACCTGCATGAATGATTTATGTCGTACTATCAATAAAAGAATTTCTGCTCGTAAAAAAGGAGCTTTTCATTTCAACTATTCAAAGGAGGAGGGCAAGATCTACATTAGTTCACCTATTGCCAATGAAAAGGTTATTCTCAATGATAACCTAAAGGACGTTCTTGGCTTTAAGCTCGATATAATCAATGGTAGAAGTGCTGGAAACACTAATTTCATTTTTGCTGACTACCCACCTGCCTTCTCCAAGGGCACTTGTATATTTCTCTACGCTTCATTTCTGGAAACATCTCGGGTTGGTAATTCAGATGTTCCCCTCCTGCGAGTTCTTGAACAAAAGACCAATCGAGAACACGTTCGTACCTTTAATATAGAGCAACCACAACATATCCCTGGAAACACTTCCAATTCGAATCTATGTCAGATAACACTTGGAACTGAACTGTAGAATCCCCTAGAAATATAAAAAGGCTTAGAAGTGATTACATGTTATTTTCGACCCGTTGTCAACGAGAAGGACGGTACAATCACCTAAAAAATGAACAATAGAAGAATTCCATTTGTCTGTCCCGATATTGATTGTTATGTTGGTGCTCTGAGTCCACGTCAAATTGGCAGTGGATTGGACTATTACAAGGGGCATATTATAATATCTGGCTATGGTCTTGGTAGCTGGTTTTCTGTGGTATTTTGGTCAGCACTACCCCTTGCCGGAAAGCATTTTGTGCCTGTTGCATAGAAGTGTTCTATCTCAGCACTACAGGATTGGGAGTCGGGTAAGTATTTTAAGGAGAGTCTTAAGGAAAATATTAGATCTTCAGCAAGAGCCGTTGGTGAGCAATTAAAATCTCGACAAAATGGGGAGGGATTGAAAAGGATGCGTTCGCTTCATTCACTCATCAGTCTCCACCCAGGCAGGAAGCAAAGGACATCAACAAGGACTTTGATAAATAAAACAACGAAGGCCAATAAGCAGCAGAAGAAGAAAAAGAAAAAGATTGTTATATCAAAGAAGGATTTCTTCTCTTAAGATGACTTATCTCCCCCACAAGGAATAATATCCATCAAACATTCCCTCATTGAATCTATTCAATGCTGAAAATGTTGATGTCAGTGTCAAGTATGGATACTATGAACAATTTCATCCCCAACAACCCCTCTAGGAAAATATACACTTTCAAATATTTTCAAATGAAGACTATTTCATTGATTTGTCATCAACATTTATTGATTTTAATGTTGTGGTGAAGAAAAAGTAAGATAATACAACACCAAATGCCGGCGATGGTCTCTCCTATGAAAACTGTATTCTACACAACCTATTCAAACAAATTAATGTATTTATTAATGGAACATTGGGGAGCACTAGCAATAATTTATCCAACTATGCAAGCTACATCCAGTTTAAGATGATGACGCCAAAGGCGTACAAAGAGTTGAGAGGACAATCATTGGGCTATGAATATCGAACAGGTGTTGATACTGACGGTGATTTGACTACTGCAGTGACCCAGGAGTATCATCTAGTTGGAAAATTAAATCATGAGATATTCAATATATCCCAATGGCTACCCCCCAATGTCAAGATTAACATAAAGTTGCAGATGGCACCATCGAATTTCATTTTGAGAAAAACACTTCCTGCTGCACCCGATGCATAAGTCATTATCACATCGGCAATTATCCGTTTCCAAAAACAACACGTTATGAGCTCTGTTGCATTGGCAGTGGAGAAGCTAAGAGGCAATGGTAACAACATTAAACTTCTTGTCCCCCATACAATCACCAATCAACGTCACATTGCCACCGGCTCTCGTAGCTATAGCGATTCATCATTATCAATGGAGAAATCCCATCAAAATTGGCTTTGGCCTTTATGAAGAGTGGCAGTGCCGTTGGATCCTGGACTGAATCCCCCCATGATTTTAATTTTTTCAATCTATCTAGCCTCGTGTGCAAAGTGAATGGTATTCCACTGTACACTCTCTCATTTGACAAAAAAACCTATAGAACTCTGTACGAGTTGACAAAGCAATCTCTAGATCATGACTCTCATCTATTTGAAAATGGAATAACCAATTCAATATTTTCAAAAAATCATGGGGTTATTGTTTTGGACTTGTCAGGCACGCAAGATATGACCATAGTACGAACAGGGAATGTACGTTTAGAGTGTACATTTGCCAATGCTCTGACTGAGAGTATCACGCTAATATCACTGAGTCAATTTGAAACCTATTGGGGAATCACGCCCGACGGCAGTGTTCTACTAGACCTAGCACCATGAACACAAACCAAATAATCAACGTATTTAGTATGGATCCATACATGTCCCAGTACGAGTCCTAGTGCCTACCTTCGAACTTCATTGAAAAAATTCCAAGTGTTAACAATATCCTAATCATTGTTAATAGCAGTCCATCGACTTTGAAGACCGGTCATTGGCTATGAATCTTTCAAACAGCAAACACTATTGAATTTTTTGATCCTCTTGGCCTATCGTATAAATTCTACGCTCCATACTTCAGCAACTTTATTGAAAGCAGGGGAAAAACCCTTATTCAAAATCAACGAAGAGTACAGGATTTAACGACTAAGACATGTGGCTTTCATGCACTACTCTTTTTCATGTTCAGATGTCGTGGCTACACCTACAAGCAGTTTCTCGACATCTACGTTAACTTACCTCAATTGAACGACTTTATAGTGGAGAAAATACTTACAAGTTTATTTAATATTGATTTTAGTGCCCTAATAATAAAATGTACTAAATATGTATGTTAAATTGTTTATTACTAAAAAAAAAATATACATACATTATAAAACGAATTTTCTACTATTTAGATTTCATCCACTACTGGGTATTTGTCGACACCAACTAGTGCAGGTAGATTATCTGAATTCACAGTGTACTAATCCTGATGTACTGCAATGTTAGTGTCACATTTTCTACAGCAGAGTGTGACTTCACTCTTGTCATATCTCTTTGTATAGTCAATGATACTATTCGCATTCATTCTATAGAATTCATATAATTCAATTTGCTTATTTGAAGCAATTTCACAAACAGTGTCCTCAAGTGTCGAATCACATTCCGTCACAGCCAAAATAAAAATCTGTGGGTTTATAATCATAACACCCAGTGTCTTCACAACGATGACGTAGAAACCATATTCTTTTGTTGTTCCAGCAGTTGAATCGTTGACCCGGTTCCTCCTCCCAGAACAATCTAAAACCACGACGATACCAATCTCGTACCAATAAACTAAAATCACGGTTAGGATTCTTTCCAATCATACCGGGATATATACTCTCCCACTGATTACATTTATCATAATGACAATTGGAGCATAGGTGACCTCTAGGATGAGAGTCACACACCTCTTCAAGACAGGAATTACAACCTTTAATTTGTACAGCAGTTCCTCTATGCAATTTACACGGGTTACATAATCTACACTTTTCATCATACTCCTCAATCATTGTTTAATTCTCACATGATGACCAGCTGCCCAGTGAGTACATACATAACGGACATGTATGGAACATTTTGTCATGTGTTAACGCTCTCACTGCCAAAATGAAACTTAGATAGAAACAAAAAAAAAATTGTGTGAGAGAGAGAGAGAGGAGTAAATCATCCTAGAGCACCATCTTTCTTATGAAAAAAAAAGTCCTAAATTTCTAAACTAATGTCTAAAAGCATATTCACCATATCATTTTGTCGTGTCGTGATCAATATATCAATAAATTGTGTAAATGAATTTGGTCCACGATGTAGAAGCTTCATACAATAGTCTAATGATGGAGAATCAGTTTTCATTATATCGACAAGCATTCCTCGAGAAAATATCTTCCTTTGAATAGACAACTCTAGAAAATCATCTTCTAGAATTAAATGTTTTTCCATAAGAACTAGATTCCTCATGATTCGATATTTCTCGAATATATCCATTTTTTTTTAGTCCTAACTATCTCACGATCCACTTCAGACTAAACAGAATTTCTTTTTTCTACTCTAGAAAATATACGCTTGTCTGCTATAGAAAAAGAAAAAAAATACCATTGATTTAGAAACAGTTTTATTGATCATAATTACAATAATAATATTCAGTGATGCATTTTGTTCTCATCAATATATTTCGATAGGACATCTAATGCTGACCGAAGTTTATTTATATGGAGAATATTCACTTTTCCAGCAAAACATAGTTGCTCCTCCTGCTTAAACTTGCTTAATGATATCACGTATCTCGCATACATAATGTCCCATTCAAGACATAGTCTACAGCCAGCGGTTATTTCCACAGCTACATTGGGTTCCATTGGGCTACATCGGTTCCATCATTAATCTCCAATAGTGTAAATGCACCACTCATTTTTTCTCTACTAATATCCTCTCAAATAAACTATTCTCTCTCTGAATTCAATTCTCTTACTAATATGAACTAAAATGAAAATTACTCCTTATATCCGAATCCAACTACTAAACAAGTTAGTGTGACCGCCACTCTCTCTCTCTCTGTTTGACCTCCAAAAATGGGTGTCATAATAGAAAACCTGTCTAGCAACCCATGTAGAGTTCATTGTAATAGGCAAATGACCATGGTAACTCAATTACTTGAAAATATACACACATATCCATGCCTCAGGCTTGTGAAAGTGCATGTATATTTTCAATGCATTAGACGCTTACTACTAATGGCCCCTGGGACCATTTGATCACGCTATAGTACCCTAAGGCAGGGTATATTGTAAATCGGGCACAGACGCGTACCCGATAGACACGGAACCGTTGGGGTAACAACGGGAATCCCACTAATATTTGGGCCGACAAGGGGTTCTCCCCCTCAAGTAAGTGGCATCGCAACCTTTTTGCGCCATTTTACTAATAAGTGGTGACCCCCGTACTTTACACCCCAATATGAATGTTTTAGGTGCTATTTGTGTTTTAAAAAGATTATGTTTCTTTGTAAGAACTATTTTCTAGGAATTATTTTGCGTTTTGTATGAAGTATATACGTATGAAGTATGTAACTAATATTTTTTTAATTTTTAAGTACTATTTTATATTTGTATGTTTTATTTTATTAATATATTTTATATTTTATTTCATGAAAACTATTTTGTATGAAGTATTTTGGACTATGTGAGAACTTTTTAAATTTTTTATGAATCATATTGAATTTTGTTGCAACTGTTTTGTATTCTGGAAGAATTATTCTGTTTTGTGAGAACTATTTCGCATTTTGAAAGGCATATTTTATATTTTATATGAATAATTTTGTATTTTTGTAACTGTCTTGTATTTTCTAAGATCTATTTATGTTAATTAAGAACATTATTTGGCTTTTTTGTGAGATATTCTTCAATTGCAAAAATTATTTTGCATTTTCCTTTAACTATTTTGGTTTGTAAGAAGTAATTTGGATGTTGTTAGAACTCACTCATATTTTGTAAAAGCAAGGTCTCCTATTGCAATTACTATTTGTATTTCTAAAAATCATATTGTATTTTTGTAACTACTTTGTATTTTTTAAGAACTATTTCATTTTCATTAGCAGCATTATTTGGATTTTGTATAAGGTATTTTGTAATTACAAGAAGTAGTTTGTATTTTATAATTACTATATTTGTTTTTTAAGATTTATTTTGGATGTTGTTAAATCTTTTATATATTCCATAAGAGCTAGATCTACTTTTGTAAGTACTATTTGTATTTATATGTATTTTTCATATAAATATGAACTATACTTCATCCTGATTGGTTCCAGCTCTTCCCGATTCGCTTCTCTTTTTTAGACAACCTTCTTGTTCTCTTTTTCAGCCTTCTGTTTTTTTGGCAATGTTTCTTCAACCTAGAAAAATGTCAAAGAAAATCATTTTTTCACACGACCTCTTTTCTCCACCACCCAAAAGGTAGAGGTCAAGGCGCTTTTTTTCATAGAGGTATCACCATTAGCCACTAATCCTTTGATTACTTTTCATTAAAACAATTATTGAAAATGTCAATAATTGTTTTTAATGAAAATTAAATGAAACAAGTTCTTACTAAGCCAAATTTAATGAATGTATATTTTTTTTTAATATTTAGTATGGTCCACTTAGCCTTCTTTAGAGCCCGTTTTTTACATTTATAAAATTCACATATTTTGTGTATAATATTTAAAAAAAAATTCTTTTCCATACCATCCAAGAGGTAGAGATCTAGGTACGTTTTTTTAAGAGGTTTCGGCGGTTTCTTTTACTCGTTAAGATTAGTAAAATATTACTTGTAAATAGTGCATGCAAGTGAGAAACTACTATCCAACTTACTAGTTGTCTACTATAGCCACAAAACCTCTCTTTGATTTTTATTAATTATATTTACTCAACTTTAATATATACACATTTTGAAAAAGTTTTGAGTATCTTCCGCTAATTTTCCAAGAGGCCAAGTATTCCCATGAAGTAGCTTTAAGGGGCAAGATTATTTCAAAAATAATTTAAATAAAAAACGTTACAATCAGTGTAATTTTAATAAGACATTCCAGTGATCGAACCTTTTTAGATATTTTAAACCAAACCAAAATATTTTGAGCCTTATAGGAGTAAGATTTTTGAATGTGTATTAAAAGTTCTGTTTACTAAAAAGCATTGGGTATCATCCATAGGTGCCCATATGGGGGGCAGAGGGGGTCTCCAGCCCCCCTGGCTGAATGATGCTGCCTTGTATTTTATATCTTTGTTTTGAGATTTCTATTATGGCGATACCTCTATGAAGAAAACGCGCCTTGACCTCTACCTCTTGGGTGGTGGGGAAAAGAGGTCGTGTGAAAATATGATTTTCTTTGACATTTTTCTAGGTTAAAGAAACATTGCCAAAAAAGAAGGCTGAAAAAGAGAACAAGGAGGTTGTCTAAAAAAGAAAAGTGAATCAGGAAGAGCTGGAACCAATCAGGATGAAGTATAGT
The DNA here is from genome assembly GCF_049724085.1 of Artemia sp. Qi Xiang Cuo. Lineage (NCBI taxonomy): Eukaryota > Metazoa > Arthropoda > Branchiopoda > Anostraca > Artemiidae > Artemia > Artemia sp. Qi Xiang Cuo. Next base: position 46,334,884 of record NC_142808.1, on the reverse strand, counting down.
TCATATTTATATGATAAATACATATAAATACAAATAGTACTTACAAAAGTAGATCTAGCTCTTATGGAATATATAGAAGATTTAAAAACATCCAAATAGTTCTTACAAAACAAATATAATAATTATAAAATACAAACTACTCCTTATAATTATAAAATACATCTTACAAAATCCAAATAATGCTCTTAATGAAAATAAAATAGATCATAAATAATAAAAAATAGTTACTAAAATGCAACATGATTCTTATAAATACAAATAGTACTTGCAAAAGTATACCTTGCTTTTACAGAATATAAATAAGATCTAACAACATCCAAATTAGTTCTTAAAAAACAAAAATATTTAATATAAAATACAAATTAGCTCTTACAATTAAAAAATTTTTCATATAAAAGCCAAATAATGCTCTTAATGAACATAAATAGTTCTTAGAAATTACAAGATAGTTAAAAAAATGCAAAATTATTCTTATAAAATATAAAATATGTCTTTCAAAATGCAAAATAGTTCTCACAAAACAGAATAATTCTTCCTGAATACAAAACAGTTGCAGCAAAATTCAATATAACTCTTAAAAAATATAAAAAGTTCTCGTATAGTCCGAAATAGTTCATGCAAAAAAGTTTTCATGAAATAAAATATACAATATATGACATAAAATAAAATAAACAAATATAAAATAGTTCTTACAAATTAAAAAATATTAGCTACATACTTCATACGTATATACTTCATACAAAACGCAAAATAATTCCTTGAAAATAGTTCTTACAAAGAAACATAATCTTTTTAAAACACAAATAGTACCTAAGACATTCATATTGGGGTGTAAAGTACGCGGGTCACCACTTATTGGTGCAAAATGGCGCAAAAAAGGTTGCTATGCCACTTACTTGAGGGGGAGAACCCCTTGTCGGCCCATATGTTAGTGGGATTCCCGCGCTTACTCCAACGGTTCCGTGTCTATCGGGTACGCGTCTGTGCCCAATTTACAATATACCCTGCCTTAGGGTACTATAGCGTGATCAAATGGTCCCAGGGGCCACTTTAAGGCCAAGGGTTACCGGTAATATTTCTAACTATTATTGAGGGAAATTATTGAGGGAATAACTATTATTGAGCTGAAAATTATTGAGGGAAAGGAGCCCCCCAAAGTCTATCATTTCCCCAAAATCATTGTACCTAAGTCGTTCCTCAAAAATCAGCTGGTGATATTTCCCTATGTTTGTAGGATTACAGAAAACTAGCGCTTTAATAAAAACACAATGTTGTGATAAACTTCCTCCATGGAAAGATCCTCCCGCATAACCCCCGACCTATTGACTTGGGGGTGAACCCCCCAAGGGTATTGGTTTTGATTTGGGGGCAAACCCCCTAATATATGTAATAATTTCTGTTCGTTTTAATTTTTAATGTTATTTTTTACTTTCAGTTGATATAACTTGTTTTTTTATTTAATTTCTGATCGTTTTTTTTTAAAATGCTGACAAATCCGGCGCCCCCTTCATAGAAAAGTCCCTTACCCCAAGGAAACATCCTCCTCGGAAAGATTCTCCCACAAATCCCCTCCTCCCCCCCCCCCCCATTCAGAAAAACTCTTCCTGAAAACGTCTGTATACTTCCCAATAACCTATACTATATGTAAACAATGGGCACAGTTCAAAACTTGCAGCCCTTCCCCCGGAAACTGTGGGAATTAAGTCATCTTCAAAGACATATTTATTAAATTTTCGACTATGCTAAACAAAATGGCTATTTCAAAATTTTAATTGGGCGACTTCGGGAAAAAATGAGCGTGGGTGGGGGCCATAGTGCCCTCAAATTTTTTGGTCACTTAAAAAGGGCACTAGAACTTTTGATTTTCGTTCAAATGAGCCCTCTTACGATATTCTAGGACCACTGGATAGATACGATTACCCCTGGGGAAAAAAACAAATAAACACGGATTCATGATCTTTCTTCTGACAAAAAACGCAAAATTCCACATTTTTGTAGATAGGAGCTTGAAACTTCAACAATAGGGTTCTCTGATACGCTAAATCCGATGGTGTGATTTTCATTAATTTTCTATTATTTAAGGGGGTTCTCCCTTTTTTTTGAATACAAGGCAAATTTTTTCAGGAGCGTAGCTTTTGAGAGGTAAGACTAAACTTGATGAAACTTATATATTTGAAATCAGCATAAAAATCTAATTCTTTTGATATATCTATTGGCATTAAAATTCTATTTTTACAGTTTCGGTTACTAGTGAGCGGGGTTACTTTTTACTTACAGTTCGTTACCACAAACTGTTTGAAAAACTTATTGCGAAAAGAAATTTATGAGGATTTCAAAAAAGAGCCTGAAAACCAAGACCGTATCCCGGGGGGGGGGCTGTTACCCGGTTTGAACAGTAGGGAGGCCCTATCGACTACTGGGTCTACATAATTTATGCATGTTTTTTTATGGGTTTTCTCACTGAGTATGTTTTTTCATGGGTTTTCTCAGTGTTTGATGGATGTAGACATAAGTCCAACAACAATTGATGAATGTTTCTTGGATGTCAACAACAATTGCTGGATGTTTCTTGGATGTCAACAACAATTGTTGGATGTTTCTTGTATGTCAACAACAATTGCTGGATGTTTCTTGAATGTCAACAACAGTTGCTGGATGTTTCTTGGATGTCAACAACAATTACTGGATGTTTCTTGGATGTCAACATCCGGTTAGAATACTATGATAACAAGGTGGCATTATCAGATAAGGAAATTTCAATATTGGAATAATCTTATCCGAGAGTTGAAAATACAGACAGGAAAAGATAACTGATTTACACAATTTCTCCATGAGACAAGATAAATTTGAAAGTAAAATTAAATCTTAAAACGATCAGAAATTATTCCGTATATGAAAGGGGCTGTGCCCTCCTCAACGCCTCGCTCTTTACGCTAAAGTTTTTATTGTTTAAAAAAAAGAGTTGTGAGAAAGTCAAACTTTAGCGTAAAGAGCGAGGCGTTGAGGAGGGCACAGCCCCTTTCATATACGGAATAATTTTTGATCGTTTTAAGATTTAATGTTGCTCCTTACTTTCACTTTAAAAAAGTTTTTTTATTTATTTAAAGGCTGCGAAAGCGGGGGGCTGGGGGGGGGGCAGCCCCCCAACTGTGCCTCCTAATCCCTGTACGTTTTAAGGTTCGACCTTATAACTCAGCCTCTTTAACTCTTTAGAAAACGTAGTTTTATTCAAATAATTTCTGCACGTTTTTGTACAGTTTATTACTTATTAGTGCTTGACTAACTGTTAGATGATGGTGTATTATTCTTTTATTTCTCGACAGGGTGTTTTAAGGGTCGATCTTGTAACTCAGTCTATTTAACTCTTAAGAAAACCTAATTTTTTTCAAATAATATAAAAAAGAAGCTCGAGTTTCTTTTTTAAAATTCAAATTCAGTATATAAAAAATTTTATCTAACGGTGAATCGAACCCGGGTTGTCCGCCGGACAGCCAGGAGTTTCACCACTGCACTAAAGAGACATAATTGAAATTGTTTTTTAGTAAGGGGAATCTTATAGACGCAAGCAAAACGTGATATTTGGTTTTTGGAAAACAAGGAAGTAGTGATCAGATTGAGCCGAAATTTTGAGAATAAGCTACCAGGCCCCAGGAAAATTTATCCTTTAAATTTCAGCCAGATCAGACAACGGTAAAGGGGGGCTGTGGTGGGAAAATTTAACATGGGCTATTATAGGAAAACGAGGTTTTTCGTAAATGTAAATTCGGGGGATAATTTTTTCGGTCTGAAAATATCAAAAGGCCCTAACAGGTCAAATTTTGCTTCGAATGAGTCCTCATTCACCCGGATCCGTTGCCAACTGTGGCCTGTAGGCGTGGCTAAGAAAAAAAAAGAAATGATGAATTTTAAGTGGCTATATTTGGTTTTTTGAAAACAGGGAAGGAATGATCGGATTGTGCTGAAATTTCGAGGATAAGCTCCCGGGCCCTAGGAAAGCTTAACCTCTAAATTTCAGCTCAATCGGACAACGTTAAAGGGGGGCTGTGGTGGGAGGGTCGAAACTTCCGGCCCAGTTTACCCCATGAAGATAAAGTCGGAGGAGGATGAAATTTTGCAAGTTTCTTAGTTTGAGCTTGGGCTACAAAATGCGATTACCGCCGTCTCTCTGCAACTTCTAGGACCTGAAATCGCTTAACATTGTGGTGGGTCGCCTCTTTATAGAGGCACAAGTGTGCCTCCTTGATCTCTCCAGTCAACTTTTAGTTCACAGAAAGCTAACATTGATATAATATATTGATAAGCCAAAATGTCATACTCAAATGTAAGTATATGTATCTTTAATATTTATTAATTACAAAAACTTTTTCCACAAAATAAGTTTTTCAAATAAAAGTAAAGAAATCCATTAAACAAAAAATGAGCAAAAGTCAAATAATCTAGAAAGCGTGAAACTATCACAAATCAGCATCGATAAATAAAAAAACTCAAAAAGAACAGAAATTGAAATAAATAACCGAGTCAAACTCAAAACGAGCAGAAATTAAGATGAGTAGGGATCAAAACCCATATGCCTTCCCAAGGCCAGAACAAAATTTGCACTTTACTGAAAAATTATAAATGTTTTTACTTTTATAACTTTAATAAATCAAATAATATTAACATATTGATTACTAAATATCAGTATATGTATATTAAACTGACAATGCACATTCATTTGTTTTTTTTTCTGTAAAGTACAAATTATGGTCTGGCCTTGGGAAGGCATAGGATTTTTGATCCCAACTAATGCTAATTTCTTCTCGTTTTGAGTTTGACACGGTTATTTATTGTAATTTCTGTTCGTTCTGAGTTTCATTTATTTATCGATGCTGATTTGTGGTTTGAATGAGCCATCGATTCTAAGATTCATTCGCTGATTCGAATGAGCCTTTTTTCAAGTTTCTAAGACAAAGATTTCTATAAAAACTTATATGCCCCAGGGCATAACTTATAACCCTTGCTCTATAGACTGTGAGCGGAGTGTCCTGCTCAAAGGTATAATTTCCTGATCTTTAACTGTGTGGAACAAAATGGCTATTTAAAAATTTTGATTAGATGTGGTTGAGGAAATGGTGGGCGTGGAAGGGGTGTTAGTTGCCTTCCAATTACTTTTGAATATTAAAAAGGACACACAACATTTCAATCTGTAAATGAATGAGCCCTTTTTGAAGTTTCTGCGACAACTCTAAAAAAAAACTTTATGTGCCCCCAGGGCATAACTTACAGTCCTTGTCCTGAGGGCTGTGAGGGGCTCTCAGGACAAGGATGTCATCCTCAAAGACCTAATTTCAAGATCTTTAAACTACGTTGAAAAAAATGGCTATCTCAATATTTTGATTGGATATGTTTGGGGAAAAGTTGGGCGTGAGAGGGGGGTTAGTTACCGTCCAATCGCTTTCAACTATTAAAAAGGGCACTAGCCCCTTGAATTTCCAATCAAATGATTCTTTTTTGAAGTTTATATGACAACACATTCTATAAAAACCTTATATGCCCCCATGGCATAGCTTATAACCCTTGCCCTGAGGGTTGGGGCAGAGTGTCCTCCTCAAAAACATATTTTCTATCTGGACATCAACTACGCTGAACAAAATGGCTATCTCAAAATTTTGATTGCACGTGTTTAGGGGAATATTGGGCGTGGGGATGGGGGGGGGGAGACTAGTTGCCCTCCAATAAATTTCGACTATTAAAAAGGGCACTAGCCCTTTGAATTTCCAATCGAATGAGCCTTTCTTAAATTTTCTACGACAACGCCTTCTATAAAAGCCTTTTATACCCCCAGGGCGTAACTTAAAACCCTTGTCCTCTGGGTTGTAGGGGAGTATCCTCCTCAAAAACATATTTTCTATCTGGAAATCAACGACGCTGAACAAAATGGCTATCTCAAAATGTTGATTGGATGTGTTTGGGAGAATGATGGGCACGGGGGGGGGTTGTTGCCTCCAATCATTTTTGACTATTAAAATGGGCACTAACCCTTTGAATCTCCAATCAAATGAGCCTTTTTTGAAGTTTCTGCGACAGCACCTTCTATAAAAACCTTATATGCCCCCAGGGCATAACTTAAAACCCTTGCTCCAAGTGTTGTGGGGGAGTGTCCTCCTCAAAAAGATATTTTCTATCTGGAAATCAACTACGCTGAACAAAATGACTATTTCAAAATTTTATTGAATGTGTTTGGGGGAATGATGGGCGTGGGGGAGCTAGTTGCCCTCCAATCACTTTCGACTATTAAAAAGGGAACTAGCCCTTTCAATTTCCAATCGAGTGAACCTGATTTGAAGTTTCTAAGACAACGCATTCTATAAAAACCTTATATGCTCCCAGGGCATAACTTAAAACACTTGCCCTGAGGGTTGTTGGGGAGTGTCTTCCTCAAAAATATATTCTTTATCTGTAAATCAACTACGCTGAACAAAATGGCTATCTCAAAATTTTGATTGGATGTGTCAGGGGAAAGGATAGACGTGGAGGGGGGGGGGGTGCTAGTTGCCCTCCAATCACTTTTGACTATTAAAAAGGGCACTAGCCACTCCAATTTCCAATCGAATGAGCCGTTTATGAACTGTTACGGCAACTCCTTCGATACGAAGTACCCGGGTATGGAGAAAAAACCAAAAAAAAACCAAAAAACAAAAATTTTGCCCACATCGTTCTTTACTTAGGCAGCGCTAGCGTGCTGCCTATGATTACGATGAACATATGAAATTACTGATGAATATTGCCACGCCTCTCTCTAATTTTCAGCTAAGTAACACAGGGGCGGGTCCAGAATTTTCTTGGGGGGGGGGGCAAAATATGTTGATCCGATAGAACAAATTTTTTTTGGGGGGGGGGGCAAAATAGGTTGATCCGATAAACTTGCGTTAGGAGCAGGTTTAATTAGCGCAAACTTGAGTTAATTAAGTAAATTACACTACTTCAGACTACGCAAGGGGCGCGCATCCCCTCGCCCTCCCCCTGGATCCACCACTGAAATAGCCTTTCTCCAGACTATTACTTACGTAACTCCCATTCGGCCGGGTTGGCTGATTCGAGGGTTCTCTTCTAATGGTTTCATTTCAGTATTTTCGGGATGGCTGCCTGTTTGTTGTAGTCCCTGTTGTTCATTGGCTGTGTTGGTCTCAGAGGGCTTGATTGGCAGTGATTTACTAATAGTTGCAGAGAATATCTACCTAGCCTCAAAAATTTATTGAAAATTCTTATGACCCTTTGTCCGTTATTGTAGTTAAATAAATTCTTAGAAATATTAATTTGTATAAATATTAGCAGTATTTTTTATGCAGCAATGTAGTTAGAGTAATTCTTAAAAATATGAATTTGTATGAGTATTAATCCAATTAGCAGTATGAGTTCTAAGCCGATACAATGAAAAAACTATTTGGTTAAAAAAAAGCTAAAATTTCATTTAAATAAAATAAGTTATTATTACGGCATTACGCAATTTGCGAAGGATTCGTGTAATCATTTATTTTCCTGAATCATAGGCAGTGCAATGGCGTTGATAAGTAAAGTCCTTTGAATTTCCAATCGAATAAGCCCTTTCTCAAGTTTTCTACGACAAATATTTCAATAAAACCCTTATATGCCCCCAGGGCATAACTTATAACCCTTGCTCTGAAGACTGTGGGAGGAGTGTCCTGCTCAAAGGTATAATTTTCTGAACTGTAAAGTGCGTGGAACAAAATGGCTATCTAAATATTTTGATTGGATATGTCTGGGGAACCGGTGGGCCTGGAAGGGGTGTTAGTTGCCTTCCAATCGCTTTCGACTATTGTAAAGGGCACTAGCCATTTCAATTTCCAATCAAATGAGCCTGTTTTGAAGTTTCTACGACAACGCCTTCTATAAAAACCTTATATGCCCCCAGGGCATAACTTAAAACCCTTGCCCCGAGGGTTGTTTGGGAGTGTCCTCTTCAAAAATATATTTTCTATCTGTAAATCAACTACGCTGAACAAAATGGCTATGTCAAAATTTTGATTGGATGTGTTAGGGGAAATGATGGACGTGGGGGGATGCTAGTTGCCCTCCAATCACTTTCGACTATTAAATAGGGCACTAGCCACTCTAATTTCCAATCAAATAAGCCCTTTTTGAACTTTTTACGGCAACTCCTTCGATACGAAGTGCCCGGGTATGGAGAAAAAACCAAAAAAAAAAAAAAAACAACAACAAAAAAACAACACATTGTGCCCACATTGTTCTTTACTTAGGCAGCGCTAGCGCGCTGCCTATGATTACGATGCACACATGAAATTACTGATTATTATTACCACGCTTCTCTCTAATTTTCAGCTAAATAACACAGAAGCGGATCCAGAATTTTTTTAGGGAGGGGGGGGGGCAAAATATATTGATCCGATAGAACAAATTTTTAGGGGGGAGGGCAAAATAGGTTGACTCGGTAAACTTGCGTCAGGAGCAAGTTTAATTAACGCAAACTTGAGTTAATTAAGTAAATTACTCTACTTCAGACTACGTAAGGGGGGGGGGGCGCATCCCCTTCCCCTCCCCCTGGATCCGCCACTGAAATAGCCTTTCTCCAGACTATTACTTACGTAACTTCCATCCGGTCGGGTTGGCCGATTGGAGGGTTCTCCTCTAATGGTGTCATTTCAATATTTTCGGGATGGCTGCCTGTTTGTTGCAGTCCCTATTGTTCATTGGCTGTGGTGGTCCCAGAGGGCTTGATCGGCAGTGATTTACTAATAGTTGCAGAGAATATCAACCTAGCCTCAAAAATGTATTGAAAATTCTTATGACCCTTTGTCCGTTATTGTAGTTAAATAAATTCTTTGAAATATTAATTTGTATAAATATTAGCAGTATTTTTTAAGCAGCATTGTAGTTAGAGTAATTCTTAAAAATATGAATCTGTATGAATATTAATCCAATTAGCAATATGAGTTCTAAGTCAAAACAATGAAAAAACTATTTGGTTAAAAAAAAGCTTCAATTTCATTGTAATAAGATAAATTATTATTACAGCATTACGCAATCTGCGAGGGATTCGTGTAATCATTTATTTTCCTGAATCATAGGCAGTGCAATGGCGCTGGTAAGTAAAGTCCTTTGAATTTCCAATCGAATAAGCCCTTTCTGAAGTTTCTACGACAAATATTTCAATAAAAACCTTACATGCCCCCAGGGTATAACTTATAACCCTTGCTCTGAAGACTGTGGGGGTAGTGTCCTGCTCAAAGGTATAATTTCCTGAACTTTAAAGTGTGTGGAACAAAATGGCTATCTAAAAATTTTGATTGGATAGGTCTGGGGAACCGGTGGACCTGGAAGAGGGGTTAGTTGCCTTCCAATCACTTTCTACTATTGTAAAGGGCACTATCCATTTCAATTTACAATCGAATGAGCCCTTTTTGAAGTTCCTACGACGACAGGTTCTATAAAAACATTATATGCCCTCAGGGCATAACTAACAACCCTTGTTCTGAGGGCTGTGAGGGGCGTGTCATCCTCAAAGACCTAATTTAAAGACCTTAAAACTGCTTTGAATGAAATGGCAATCTCGAAATTTTGATTGGATGTGTTTTGGGAAAAGGTGGATGTGAGAGGGGGGTTAATTGCCCTCCAATCACTTTCGACTATGAAAAGGGGCACTAGCCCTTTGAATTTCCAATCAAATAAGCCTTTTTTGAAATTTCTATGACAACTCCTTCTATAAAAACCTTATATTCCCCCAGGGAATAACTTACAACCCTTGCCCTGAAGGCTTTGGGGGAGTGTCCTCCTCCAAAAAATAATTTCTATCTGGAAATAAACTACGCTGAACAAAATGGCTATTTCAATATTTTTATTGGGCGTTTTTGGGGGTATGATGGGCGTGAGGAGGGGGGGGGGCTAGTTGCCCTCCAATCACTTTTGACTATTAAAAAGAGCAAGTAGGAATGAAAGTGCCAGCGTGACGCGAACACATGTGCTGCCATCTACAATTGTGTCTAAAGCTGACGTGACATAATTTATTCAAGGATTATTGATCGAGTCTAATGGAGTCAAGGTCGATTTATTTGTTGTTGTTCGTCTAGGTGTAATGACTCCGGAGTGAAGTTTGTACATTCGCATTGACGAGAAGAGATGTATTCATCTAGGACAAGAGGGGAAAGTGGATTTCTGAGAACTTGATTTACATAAATGAAGAGGAGAGGATTTCCGAGAAATTAATTGCGTTGTCGAGGGGAATTATTGATTCACGAAAGGAGAATTAATTTGTTGTTTCTAAGGGGAATTATTGATCCAGGAAAGGGGAATTTATTTGTTGTTTTTAAGGGGAATTATTGATCCACTAACGGAATTAGAAATGACATCACTTGTTTCCTAGGAATTATACGGGACTCTAAAGAGATAGAAATTCTATTTTTAAGTATGGCTTCTCTGGTCTTTAGACTTAGTGATAAATTCTTTAATGTTCTCTCAAAGCCATTTGAATTAGAAATGACATCACTTGTTTCCTAGGAATTATACGGGACTCTAAAGAGATAGAATTTCTATTTTTAAATATAACTTCTCTGATCTTTAGTGACAGAGATAAATTGATATTCTATTTTTAAATATAGCTTCTCTGATCTTTAGGTCAGAGAGATAAATTAATATTCTATCAAAGCCATAATGGTGTTGCTAGGAACACCTTCGAGATGAAGACAGATTGAATATATTTTACGTGGGAAAGGGTTTCCTAGGAATTTAAAATGTGACAGCGCAGTGATGCCGAAACAGAAAAACATGCAGAAATTACGTTTAGGGGATTATTTTTGCCAAACTGTTTGAGACATTTTAGGGGATTATTTGTGCGAGACCGTTTGAGACATTTTGGAAGATGATTTTAGAAGATGATTTAGAAGATGATTAGGGATGAAACTCTGTGGTCTTTATAATACACAACCTCTATTTGAAAAGCGTTTTAGGGTCCCCTACCCTAACCCCAAAAGCCCCCTGTATCCCAAAACAAAAGGAACCCCCGGTCCCCAAAGGCTCTCCTGCACCCCCAAAGGCCACCCGAGCCACCAAAGGCCCCCCGGGCCCCCAAAGGCCCAAGAGACCTCAAAGACCCCCTGGAACCTCCAAAAGCCCCCCGTACCCTCAAAGGCCCTCCGAGCCCTTTCCTTTCCTCCCTCCCTTTTTTGAATTTTTTTAAGTTTTTTCGGACTGAATTTTTTAGTCTTAGAAATTATCCAACATTTTTCCGGTTTTTTCTTTAACCCATTGGCATAGAGTGTTAGCCTAGAGTCTTTGCTTAGTTTTATTTAGAGTTGAAGTTTAGTTTAGTTATAGTTAAGATTTTAAAGTTTTACCTTAGAGTCTTAGCTTAGAGTTTTTGTTACAGTTCTAGTTTAGTTTAGTTTTAGTTAAGAGTTTAGAGTTCTACCTTAGAGACTTTGCTTAGAGTTTTAGCTACAGTTGCAGTTTAGTTTAGTTATAGTTAAGAATATAGAGTTTTAGCTTAGAGTTTTAGTTAAAGTTGTAGTTTTAGTTAAGCTTTAGTCAAGAGTTTAGAGTTTTAGCTTAGAGTCTTATCTTAGAGTTTTTGTTGAAGTTCTAGTTTAGTTTAGTTTTAGTTAAGAGTTTAGAGTTTTACCTTAGAGTCTTAGCTTAGAGTTTTTGTTAGAGTTCTAGTTTAGTTTAGTTATAGTTAAGAGTTTTGAGTTTTAAATTAGAGTCTTAGCTTAGATTTTTAGTTAGAGCTGAAGTTTACTTTAGTTTTAGTTCAGAGTTTAGAGTCTTTAGCTTAGAGTGTTAGCTTAGAGTTATTTTTTAAGTTTTAGTTTAGTTTAGTTTTAGTAAAGAGTTTAGAGTTTTAGCCTAGAGTATTAGCTTAGAATTTTAGTTAGAGTTGAAGTTTAGTTTAGTAATAGTTAAGAGTTTAGAGTTCTAGCATAGAGTCTTAACTTGGAGTTTTTGTTCGAGTTCTAGTTTAGTTTAGTTTTAGTTAAGAGTTTTACCTTAGAATCTTAGCTTAGAGTTATAGTTAGAGTTTCTAGTTTAGTTTAGTTTTAGTTAAGAGTTTTACCATAGAATCTTAGCTTAGAGTTATAGTTAGAGTTTAGAGTTTTACCTTAGAGTCTTAGCTTTGAGTTTTAGTTAGAGTTGTAGCTTAGTTTTAGTTAAGAATTTAGAGTTTTACTTTAGAGTCTTAGCTAAGAGTTTTAGTTAGAGTTGTACTTTGGTTAAGTTTTAGTTAAGAGTTAAGAGTTTTAGCCTAGAGTTTTAGCTTAGAGCTTTAGTTAGAGTTGAAGTTTAGTTTATTTATAGTTAAGAGTTTAGAGTTTTAGCCTAGAGTCTTAGCTTAGAGTTTTTGTTAGAGTTCTAGTTTATTTTAGTTTTAGTTAAGAGTTTCGAGTTTTAACTTAGAGTCATAGCTTAGAGTATTAGTTAGAATTGAAGTTTAGTTTCGTTTTACTTTATAGTTTTAGCTTAGAGTATTAGCTTAGAGTTTTAGTTAGAGTTGAAGTTTAGTTTAGTTATAGTTAAGACTTTAGAGTTTTAGCCTAGAGTCTTAGCTTAGAATTTTAGTTACAGTTCTAGTTTAGTTTTGTTTTAGTTAAGAGTTTGGAGTTTTAGCCTAGGGTCATAGCTTAGAGTTTTTGTTAGAGTTCTAGTTTAGTTATAGTTAAGAGTTTAGAGTTTTAGCTTAGAGTGTTAGCTTAGAGTTTTAGTTAGAGTTGAAGTTTAGATATAGTTGAGAGTTTAGAGTTTTAGCTTGGAGTCATAGCTTAGAGTTTTAGTTATAGTTGAAGTTCAGTTAAGTTATAGTTAAGAGTTGAGAGTTTTAGCCTAGAGACTTAACTTAGAGTTTAGTTAGAGTTGAAGTTTAGTTTAGCTATTGTTAAGAATTTGGAGTTTTAGCTTTGAGTCTTAGCTTAGAGTTTTAGTTAGAGTTAAAGTTTAGTTTAGTTATAGTTAAGAATTTAGAGTTTTAGCTTAGAGTTATACTTTAGAGTTTTAGTTAAAGTTGTAGTTTCGTTAAGTTTTAGTTAAGAGTTTAGAGTTTTTAGCTTAGATTTGTTGTTGAAGTTCTAGTTTAGTTTAATTTTAGTTAAGAATTTAGAGATTTAGCAACGAGTTTTAGCATAGAATCTTAGCTTAGAGTTTTTGTTAGAGTTCTAGTATAGTTTAGTTTGAGTTAAGAGTTTAGAGTTTTACCTTAGAGTCTTAGCTTAGAGTTTTAGTTAGAGTTGAATTTTAGTTTAGTTATAGTTAAGAATTTGAAGTTTTAGCTTAGAATCATAGCTTAGAGTTTTAGTTAAAGTAGTATTTTAGTTAAGTTTTAGTTAAGAGTATAGAGTTTTAGCTTAGAGTCTTAGCTAAGAGTTTTAGTTAGAGTTGTACTTTAGTTAAGTTTTAGTTAAGAGTTAAGAGTTTTAGCCTAGAATTTTAGCTTAGAGCTTTAGTTAGAATTGAAGTTTAGTTTAGTTATAGTTAAGAGTTTAGAGTTTTAGCCTAGAGTTTTAGCTTAGAGTTTTTGTTAGAGTTCTAGTTTATTCTAGTTTTAGTTAAGAGTTTAGAGTTTTAGCTTAGAGTCATAGCTTAGAGTATTAGTTAGAATTGAAGTTTAGTTTAGTTTTACTTTATAGTTTTAGCTTAGAGTCTTAGCTTAGAGTCTTAGCTTAGAGTTTTAGTTAGAGTTGAAGTTTAGTTTAGTTATAGTTAAGAGTTTAGAGTTTTAGCCTAGAGTCTTAGCTTAGATTTTTAGTTAGAGTTCTAGTTTAGTTTTGTTTTAGTTAAAAGTTTAGAGTTTTAGCCTAGGGTCATAGCTTAGAGTTTTAGTTAGAGTTCTAGTTTAGTTATAGTTAAGAGTTTAGAGTTTTAGCTTAGAGTCTTAACTTAGAGTTTTAGTTAGAGTTGAAGTTTAGTTATAGTTTGAGAGTTTAGAGTTTTAGATTGGAGTCATAGCTTAGAGTTTTAGTTAGAGTTGAAGTTTAGTTAAGTTTTAGTTAAGAGTTTAGAGTTTTAGCCTAGACACTTAGCTGAGAGTTTAGTTAGAGTTGAAGTTTAGTTTAGCTATAGTTAAGAATTTGGAGTTTTAGCTTTGAGTCTTAGCTTAGAGTTTTAGTTAGAGTTGAAGTTTAGTTTAGTTATAGTTAACAATTTCGAGTTTTAGCTTTGAGTTATACTTTAGAGTTTTAGTTAAAGTTGTAGTTTCGTTAAGTTTTAGTTAAGAGTTTAGAGTTTTTAGCTTAAAGTTGTTGTTGAAGTTCTAGTTTAGTTTAATTTTAGTTAAGAGTTTAGAGATTTAGCTTCGAGTTTTAGCATAGAATCTTAGCTTAGAGTTTTTGTTAGAGTTCTAGTATAGTTTAGTTTGAGTTAAGAGTTTAGAGTTTTACCTTAGAGTCTTAGCTTAGAGTTTTAGTTAGATTTGAAGTTTAGTTTAGTTATAGTTAATAATTTGAAATTTTAGCTTAGAGTCATAGCTTAGAGTTTTAGTTAAAGTAGTAGTTTAGTTAAGTTATAGTTAAGAGTTGAGAGTTTTAGCCTAGAGTCTTAACTTAGAGTTTAGTTAGAGTTGAAGTTTAGTTTAGTTATAGTTAAGAATTTAGAGTTTTAGCTTAGAGTTATACTTTAGAGTTTTAGTTAAAGTTGTAGTTTCGTTAAGTTTTAGTTAAGAGCTTAGAGTTTTTAGCTTAGATTTGTTGTTGAAGTTCTAGTTTAGTTTAATTTTAGTTAAGAGTTTAGAGATTTAGCTTCGAGTTTTAGCATAGAATCTTAGCTTAGAGTTTTTGTTAGAGTTCTAGTATAGTTTAGTTTGAGTTAAGAGTTTAGAGTTTTACCTTAGAGTCTTAGCTTAGAGTTTTAGTTAGAGTTGAATTTTAGTTTAGTTATAGTTAAGAATTTGAAGTTTTAGCTTAGAGTCATAGATTAGAATTTTAGTTAAAGTAGTAGTTTAGTTAAGTTTTAGTTAAGAGTTTAAAGTTTTAGCTTAGAGTCTTAGCTAAGAGTTTTAGTTAGAGTTGTACTTTCGTTAAGTTTTAGTTAAGAGTTTTAGCCTAGAGTTTTAGCTTAGAGCTTTAGTTAGAGTTGAAGTTTAGTTTATTTATAATTAAGAGTTTAGAGTTTTGGCCTAGAGTCTTAGATTATAGTTTTTGTTAGATTTCGAGTTTAGTTTAGTTTTAGTAGTTTAGAGTTATAGCTTGTAGTCTTATATTAGAGTTGTAGTTAGAATTGAAGTTTAGTTTCGTTTTACTTTATAGTTTTAGCGTAGAGTCTTAGCTTAGAGTTTTAGTTAGAGTTGAATTTTAGTTTAGTTTTAGTTAAGAGTTTAGAGTTTTAGCCTAGAGTATTAGCTTAGAATTTTAGTTAGAGTTCTAGTTTAGTTTAGTTTTAGTTAAGAGTTTGGAGTTTTAGCCTAGTGTCTTAGCTTAGAGTTTTTGTTAGAGTTCTAGTTTAGTTATAGTTAAGAGTTTAGAGTTTTAGCTTAGAGTGTTAGTTAGAGTTGAAGTTTAGATATAGTTAAGAGTTTAGAGTTTTAGCTTGGAGTCATAGCTTAGAGTTTCAGTTAGAGTTGAAGTTCAGTTAAGTTATAGTTAAGATTTGAGAGTTTTAGCCTAGACTCTTAGCTTAGAGTTTAGTTAGAGTTGAAGTTTAGTTTAGCTATAGTTAAGAGTTTGGAGTTTTAGCTTTGAGTCTTAGCTTAAAGCTTTAGTTAGAGTTGAAGTTTAGTTTAGTTATAGTTAACAATTTCTAGTTTTAGCTTAGAGTAATAATTTAGAGTTTTAGTTAAAGTTGTAGTTTCGTTAAGTTTTAGTTAAGAGTTTAGAGTTTTTAGCTTATAGTTGTTGTTGAAGTTCTAGTTTAGTTTAATTCTAGTTAAGAGTTTAGAGATCTAGCTTTGAGTTTTAGCATAGAATCTTAGCTTAGAGTTTTTGTTAGAGTTCTAGTATAGTTTAGTTTAGTTAAAAGTTTAGAGTTTTAGCTTTGAGTCTTAGCTTAGAGTTTTAGTTAGAGTTGAAGTTTAGTTTAGTTATAGTTAAGAATTTGGATTTTTAGCTTAGAATCATAGCATAGAGTTTTAGTTAAAGTTGTAGTTTAGTTAAGTTTTAGTTAAGAGTTTAGAGTTTTAGCCTAGGGTCTTAACTAAGAGTTTAGTTAGAGTTGAAGTTTAGATTAGTTATAGTTAAGAGTTTAGAGCTTTTAGCTTAGAGTCTTAGCTTAGAGTTTTTGTTAGAGATCTAGTTTAGCTTAGTTTTAGTTAAGAGTTTAGAGTTTTACCATAGAGTCTTAGCTCAGAGTTTTAGTTAGAGTTGAAGTTTAGTTTAGTTTTACTTTTTAGTTATAACTTAGAGTTCTAGTTTAGTTTAGTTTCAGTTGAGTTTAGAGTTTTAGCTTAGAGTCTTAGCTTAGAGTCTTAGTTAGATTTGAAATTTAGTTTTAGGTAAAAGTTTAGAGTTTTAGCTTAGAGTCTTAGCTTAGAGCTTAGTTAGAGTTGAAGTTTAGTTTAGGTATACAAAAGAGTTTAGAGTTTTAGCTTTGAGTGTTAGCTTAGAGTTTTAGCTAGAGTTGAAGTTTAGTTTAGCTATAATTAAGAATTAAGAGTTTTAGCTTAGAGTCATAGCATAGAGTTTTAGTTAAAGTTGTAGTCTAGTTAACTTTTAGTTAAGAGTTTATAGTTTTAGCCTAGAGTCATAGCTTAGTGTCTTAGCTTAGAGTTTTTGTTGAAGTTCTAGTTTACTTTAGTTTTAGTTAAGAGTTTAGAGTTTTAGCCTAGAGTCTTAGCTTAGAGCTTTAGTTAGAGTTGAAGTTTAGTTTAGTTATAGTTAAGAGTTTAGAGTTTTTAGCTTAAAGTCTTAGCTTGGAGTTTTTGTTAGAGTTCTAGTTTAGTTTAGTTTTAGTTAAGAGTTTAAAGTATTACCTTAGAGTCATAGCTAGGAGTTTTAGTTAGAGTTTAAATTTAGTTTAGTTTCGTTTTCCTTTATAATTTTAGCTTAGAGTCTTAGCTTAGAGTTTTAGTTAGAGTTGAAGTTTAGTTTAGTTATTGTTAAGAGTTTAGAGTTTTACCCTAGAGACTTAGCTTAGAGTTTATGTTAGCGTTGAAGTTTAGTTTAGTTTTAGTTAAGAGTTTGGAGTTTTAGCCTAGAGTCTTACCTTAGAGTTTGTATTAGAGTTCTAGTTTAGTTTTAGTTAAGAGTTTAGAGTAATAGCTTAGAGTCATAGCTTAGAGTTTTTGTTAGAGTTGAAGTTTAGTTTAGTTATAGTTAAGAGTTTAGAGTTTTAGCTTAGAATCTTAGCTTAGAGTTTTAGTTAGAGTTGAAGTTTAGTTTAGCTATAGTTAAGAGTTGAGAGTTTTAGCCTAGAGTCTTAGCTTAGAGTTTAGTTAGAGTTGAAGTTTAGTTATAGTTAAGAGTTTGGAGTTTTAGCTTTGAGTCTTAGCTTAGAGTTTTAGTTAGAGCTGAAGTTTTGTTTAGTTATAGTTAAGAGTTTAGAGTTTCAGCTTACAGTCATAGCTAAGAGTTTTTGTTTGTTGAGTTCTAGTTCAGTTGAGTTCTAGTTCAGTAATAGAGTTGAGTTCTAGTTTAATTTAATTTTAGCTTTAGAGTTTTACCTTAGACTCTTAGCTTAGAGTTTTAGTTAGAGTTCTAGTTTAGTTTAGTTTTAGTTAAGAGTTTAGAGTTTTACCTTAGAGTCTTAGCTTAGAGTTTTATTTACAGTTGAAGTTTAGTTTAGTTAAGAGCTTAGAGTTTAAGCCTAGAGTCTTAGCTTAGAGTTTTAGTTAGAGTTGAAGTTTAGTTATAGTTAAAAGTTTAGAGTTTTAGCTTGGAGTCATAGCTTTGAGTTTTAGTTAGAGTTCTAGTTTAGTTTTATTTAAGAGTTTAGAGTTTTACCTTAGAGTCTTAGCTTAGAGTCTTAAATAGAGTTCTGGTTTAGTTTAATTATAGTTAAGATTTTAGAGTTTTAGCTTATAGTCTTAGCTTAGAGTTTTTGTTAGAGTTCTAGTTTAGTTTAGTTTTAGTTAAGAGATTAGAGTTTTAGTTAGAGTTGAAGTTTAGTTATAGTTAAGAGTTTAGAGTTTTAGCTTGGAGTCTTAGCTTAGAGTTTCAGTTAAAGTTGTAGTTTAGTTTGGTTTTAGTTAAGAGCTTAGAGTTTTAATTTAGAGTTCCAGTTTATTTTTACTTAAGAGTATTAGAGTTTTAAGTTAGGTTAGACTAGGTTAGCTTATCATGAGCGATCATGATAAACTAACCTAACTCTAAACTTAACTTAAACGTGGGGAAACCTAACCTCTAACCTAACCTAATTTAACCTATTCTTTTGGTATTTGGTAACGTATTCTATGTAACAATATGGAATTTTGTACTTATGTTAGTTTAGTATTTTCATCAATATATATTGTCCCCCTCCTCAGCTCTAGGCTTAAACTCTAAGCTAAAACTCTTAAGTAAAAATAAACTAGAACTCTAACTAAAACTCTAAGCTAAGACTCTAAGCTAAAACTCTAAACTCTTAAATATAACTAAACTAAACTTCAACTCTAACTAAAACTCTAAGCTAAGACTCCAAGGTATAACTCAAGAATCTTAACTAAAACCAAACTAAACTAGAACTCTAGCAAAAACTCTAAGCTAAGACTCCAAGCTAAAACTCTAAACTCTTAACTATAACTAAACTTCATCTCTAACTCAAACTATAAGCTAAGACTCTAAGGTAAAACTCTATATTATTAACTAAAACTAAACTAAACTACAACTCTAACTAAAACTCTAAGCTAATACTCTAAGATAGAACTCTCAACTAAAACTAAACTAAACTAGAACTCTAACTAAAACTCTAAGCCAAGATTCAAAGCTAAAACTCTAAACTCTTAACTAAAACTAAACTAAACTAGAACTCTAACTAAAACTTTAAGCCATGACTCCAAGCTAAAACTCTAAACTCTTAACTATAACTAAACTTCAACTCTAATTAAAACTCTGAGCTAAGACTCTAAGGTAGAACTCTAAACTCTTAACTAAAACTAAACTAAACTAGAACTCTAACTAAAACTCTAAGCTAAGACTCCAAAATAAAACTCTAAACTCTTAACTAAAACTAAACTAAACTAAAACTCTAACTAAAACTCTAAGCTAATTCTAAACTAAAATTCTAAACTAAAATTCTAAACTAAAACTAAACTAAACTAGAACTCTAGCAAAAACTTTGAGCTATGACTCCAAGCTAAAACTATAAACTCTTAACTATAACTAAACTCAACATCAACTCTAACTAAAACTCTAAATTAAGACTCAAAGCTAAAACCCCAAACTCTTAACTATAGCTAAACTAAACTTCAACTCAAACTAAACTCTAAACAAAAATAAAACTAAACTAGAACTTCAACAACAACTCCAAGCTAAGACTCTAAGGTAAAAGCTCTTAACTCTTAACTAAAACTAAACTAAACTAGAGCTCCAACAAAAACTCTAAGATAAAACTTTAAACCCTTAATTAAAACTAAAGTAAACTTCAACTTTAACTAAACTCTAAGCTAAGACTCTAAGGTAAAACTCTAAACTCTTAACTATAACTAAACTAAACTAGAACCCTAACAAAAACTCTAAGCTAAGACTCTAAGGTAAAACTTTAAACTCTTAACTAAAACTAAAGTTAGCTAGAACTTCAACAAAAACTCTAAGCTAAGACTCTGGGCTAAAACTCTAAACTCTTAGCTAAAACTTAACCAAACTACAACTTTAACTAGAACTCTAAGCTATGAATCTAAGCTAAAACTCTAAATTCTTAACTATAACTAAACTAAACTTCAACTAAAACTAAAACTCTAAGCTAAGACTCAAAGCTAAAACTCCAAACTCTTAACCTTAAGTAAAGTAAACTTCAACTATAACTAAACACTAAGCTAAGACTGTAGGCTAAAACTCTCAACTCTTAACTATAACTAAACTAGACTTCAACTCTAACTAAAACTCTAAGCTAACACTCTAAGCTAAAACTTCAAACTTTTAACTATAACTAAACTTCAACTCTAACTAAAACTCTAAGCTAAAACTCTAAACTCTTAACTATAACTAAACTAATCTTCAACTCTAACTAAAACTCTAAGCTAAATCTCTAAGCTAAAACTCTTAACTATAACTAAACTTCAACTCTAACAAAAACTCTCAGCTAAGACCCTAGGCTAAACCTCTAAACTCTTAACTATAACTAAACTAAACTTCAACTCTAACTAAAATTCTAAGCTAAGCCTCTAAGCTAAAACTATAAAGTAAAACGAAACTGAACTTCAACTCTAACTAAAACTCTAAGCTATGATTCTAAGCTAAAAATCTAAACTCTTAACTAATACTAAACTAACCTAGAACTCTACCTATAAATCTAAAATAAGGCTCTAAGGTAAAACTCTAAACTCGTAACTAAAACTAAACTAAACTAGAACTCTAACTAAACTCTAAGCTATGACTCCAAGCTAAAACACTAAACTTTTTACTATAACTAAACTTCAACTCTAACTTAAACTCTAAGCTAAGACTCCAAGGTAAAACTCTATAAATTCTTAACTATAACTAAACTAGACTTCGACTCTAAGTAAAACTCTAAGCTAAGACTCAAAGCTAAAACTCCAAACTCTTAACTATAGCTAAACTAAACTTTAACTCTAACTAAACTCTAAGCTATGACTCTAAGCTAAAACTCTAAACTCTTCACTATAACTAAACTAAACTTCAACTCCAACTAAAACTCTAAGGTAAAACTCTAAACTCTTAACTAAAACTAAACTAAACTAGAACTCTGACAAAAACTCTAAGTTAAGACTCTAAGCTAAAACTCTAAACTCTTAACTAAAACTAAACTAAACTTCAACTCTAACTAAAACTCTATGCTAAGACTCTAAGTTGAAACTCTAAACTCTTAACTATAACTAAACTAAGCTTCAACTCTAACTAAAACTCTAAGCTAAGACTCAAAGCTAAAAATCCAAACTCTTAACTATAGCTAAACTAAACTTTAACTCTAAGTAAACTCTAAGCTAAGACTCTAAGCTAAAACTATAAAGTAAAACTAAACTAAACTAAACTTCAACTCTAACTAAAACTCTAAGTTAAGACTCTAAGCTAAAACTGTAAAGTAAAACTAAACTAAACTTAAACTCTAACTAAAACTCTAAGCTATGACTCTATGGTAAAACTCTAAACTCTTAACTAAGACTAAACTAAACTACAACTCTAACAAATACTCTAAGTTAAGGCTCTAAGCTAACAACTCTAAACTCTTAACTATAACTAAACTAAACTTCAACTCTAACTAAAGCTCTAACCTAAGACTCTAGGATAAAACTCTAAACTCTTAACTAAAATTTAACTAAAATACAACTTTAAATAAAATTATAAGCTATGACTCTAAGCTAAAACTCTAAATTCATAACTATAACTAAATTAAACTTCAACTCTAACAAAAACTCTAAGCTAAGACTCTAAGCTAAAATTCTAAACTCTTAAATATTAATAAACTAAACTTCAACTCTAACTAAAACTCTAAGCTAAGACTCTAAGCTAAAACTCTAAACTCTTAACTAAAACTAAACTAAACTAGAACTTCAACAAAAACTCTAAGTTAAAACTCTAAGCTAAAAACTCAAACTCTTAACTAAAACTAAACTAAAATATAATTCTAACAAAAATTCTAAGCTAAGACTCTAAGCTAAAACTCTAAACTCTTAACTAAAAATAAAGTAAACTTTAATTCTAAATAAAACTCTAAGCTAAGACTAAAAGGTAAAACTCCAAATTCTTTACTACAAATAAACTAAACTAGAACTCTAACAAAACTCTAAGCTAAGACTCTAAGGTAAAATTCTAAACTCTTAACTAAAACTAAAGTAAACTAGAACCTCAACAAAAACTCTAGGCTAAGACTCTAAGCTAAGATTCTAGGATGAAACTCTAAACTCTTAACTAAAATTTAACTAAACTACAACTTTAAATAAGACTCTAAGCTATGACTCTAAGCTAAAACTCTTAATTTTTAACTATAGCTAAACTAAATTTCCACTCTAACTAAAACTCTAAAATAAGACTCAAAGCTAAAACTTCAAACTCTTAACTATACCTAAACTAAAATTAGACTCTAACTAAACTGTAAGCTGAGACTCTAGGCTAAATCTCTCAACTCTTAACTATAACTAAACTAAACTTTAACTCTAACTAAAACTCTAATCTAAGACTCTAAGCTAAAATTCTAAATTCTTAACTATAACTAAACTTCAACTCTAATTAAAACTCTAAGCTAAAACTCTATGCTAAAACTCTAAACTCAACTAAAACTAAACTAAACTAGAACTGTAAGCTAAAACTATAAAGTAAAACTAAACTAAACTAAACTTCAACTCTAACTAAAATTCAAAGCTAAGACTCAAAGCTAAAACTCCAAACTCTTAACTATATCTAAACTAAACTTCAAATCTAACTAAACTCTAAGCTAAAACTCTAGGCTAAAACTCTCAACTCTTAACTATAACTAAACTAAACTTCAACTCTAACTAAAACTCTAAGCTAAAACTCTAAATTCTTAAATATAACTAAACTAAACTAGAACTCTAACAAAAACTCTAAGCTAACACTCCAAGCTAAAACTCTAAACTCTTAACTAAAACTAAAGTAAACTTCAACTCTAACGAAACCTCTACACTAAGACTCTCAGTTGAAACTCCAAACTCTTAATTATAACTAAACTAAACTAGAACTTTCACAAAAAGTCTTAGCTATGACTCTAAGCTTAAACTCTAAATTCTTAACTATAACTAAACTAAACTTCAACTCTAACTTAAACTCTAAGCTAAGACTCAAAGCTAAAAATCCAAACTCTTAACTAAAGCTAAACTAAATTTTAACTCTAACTAAACTCTAAGCTAAGATTTAAGCTAAAACTATAAAGTAAAACTAAACTAAACTAAACTTCAACTAAAACTCTAAGCTAAGACTCAAAGATAAAACTCTAAACTCTTAACTATAACTAAACTTCAACTCTAACTAAAACTCTAAGCTAAGTCTCTAAGCTAGAACTATAAAGTAAAACTAAACTAAACTAAACTTCAACTCTAACTAAAACTCTAAGCTATGACT
Source organism: Artemia sp. Qi Xiang Cuo (assembly GCF_049724085.1). Lineage (NCBI taxonomy): Eukaryota > Metazoa > Arthropoda > Branchiopoda > Anostraca > Artemiidae > Artemia > Artemia sp. Qi Xiang Cuo. The sequence goes on along the minus strand of NC_142808.1, from coordinate 46,311,785 downwards.
CTAAAGTAAAACTATAAACTCTTAACTATAACTAAACTAAACCAGAACTCTAACAAAAACTCTAAGCTAAGACTCTAAGCTAAAAACTCTAAACTCTTAACTAAAACTAAACTAAACTAGAACTCTAACTAAATTCTAAGCTATGACTCCAAGCTAAAACTCTAAACTCTTAACTATAACTAAACTTCAGCTCTAACTAAAACTCTAAGCTAAAACTCTAAGGTAAAAGTCTAAACTCTTAACTAAAACTACACTAAACTAGAACTCTAACAAGAGCTCTAAGCTAAGACTCTAAGCTAAAACTCTAAACTCTTAACTAAAACTAAAGTAAACTTCAACTCTAACGAAACCTCTACACTAAGACTCTAAGTTGAAACTCCAAACTCTTAATTATAACTAAACTAAACTAGAACTTTAACAAAAAGTCTTAGCTATGACTCTAAGCTTAAACTCTAAATTCTTAACTATAACTAAACTAAACTTCAACTCTAACTTAAACACTAAGCTAAGACTCAAAGCTAAAAATCCAAACTCTTAACTATAGCTAAACTAAATTTTAACTCTAACTAAACTCTAAGCTAAGATTTAAGCTAAAACTATAAAGTAAAACTAAACTAAACTAAACTTCAACTAAAACTCTAAGCCAAGACTCAAAGCTAAAAATCAAAACTCTTAACTATAGCTAAAATAAACTTCAACTCTAACTAAAACTCTAAGCTAAGACTCTAAGCTAGAACTATAAAGTAAAACTAGACTAAACTAAACTTCAACTCTAACTAAAACTCTAAGCTATGACTCTAAAGTAAAACTCTAAACTCTTAACTAAAACTAAAGTAAACTTCAACTCTAACGAAACCTCTACACTAAGACTCTCAGTTGAAACTCTAAACTCTTAACTAAAACTAAACTAAACCAGAACTCTAACTAAATTCTAAGCTATGACTCCAAGCTAAAACTCTAAACTCTTAACTATAACTAAACTTCAGCTCTAACTAAAACTCTAAGCTAACACTCTAAGGTAAAAGTCTAAACTCTAACTAAAACTACACTAAACTAGAACTCTAACAAAAACTCTAAGCTAAGACTTTAAGCTAAACTCTAAGCCAAGACTCAAAACTAAAAATCAAAACTCTTAACTATAGCTAAAATAAACTTCAACTCTAACTAAAACTCTAAGCTAAGACTCTAAGCTAAAACTATAAAGTAGAACTAGACTAAACTAAACTTCAACTCTAAAAAAACTCTAAGCTAAGACTCTAAGCTAAAAACTCTAAACTCTTAACTAAAACTAAACTAAACTAGAACTCTAACTAAATTCTAAGCTATGACTCCAAGCTAAAACTCTAAACTCTTAACTATAACTAAACTTCAACTCTAACTAAAACTCTAAGCTAAGACTCTAAGGTAAAACTCTAAACTCTTAACTAAAACTAAACTAAACTAGAACTCTAACAAAAACTCTAAGCTAAGACTTTAAGCTAAAACTTTAAACTTTTAACTAAAACTAAGTAATCTTCAACTCTAACTAAAACTCTAAGCTAAGACTCTTAGTTGAAACTCCAAACTCTTAACTATAACTAAACTAAACTAGAACTCTAACAAAAACTTCAAATTAAGACTCTAAGGTAAAACTCTAAACTCTTAACTAAAACTAAAGTTAACTGGAACTTCAACAAAAAATCTGAGCTAAGACTCTAAGTTAAGACTCTAGGCTAAAACTCTAAACTCTTAACTAAAACTTAACTAAACTACAACTTTAACTAAAACTCTAAGCTAAAATTTTAAATTCTTAACTATAACTAAACTAAACTTCAACCCTAACTAAAACTCTTAGCTAAGACTCAAAGCTAATACTCCAAACTTTTCATTAGAGCTATACAAAAATTTAACTCTAACTAAACACTAAGCTAAGACTGTAGGCTAAAACTCTCAACTCTTAACTATAACTAAACTAAACTTCAACTCTAACTAAAACTCTAAGCTAGGACCCTAAGCTAAAACTCTAAACTCTTGTCTATTACTAAACTTTAACTCTAACTAAAACTCTAAGCTAAAACTCTAAACTCTTAACTAAAACTAAACTAAACTAGAACTCTAACTAGAAAATCTAAGCTAAGACTCTGGGCTAAAACTCTAAACTCTTAACTAAAACTGAACTAAACTTTAACTCTAACTAAAACTCTAAGATAAGTCTCTAAGCTAAAACTATAAAGTAAAACTAAACCAAACTTCAACGCTAACTAAAACTCTAAGCTATGACTCTAAAGTAAAAGTCTAAACTCTTAACTAAAACTACACTAAACTAGAACTCTAACAAAAACTCTAAGCTAAGACTTTAAGCTAAAACTTTAATTTATGTCTTTAAGGATGAGAACTCCCTCACAGTCGTCAGGGCAAGGGTTGTAAGGTATGACCCGAGTTCATTTAAGGTTTCTATGGAACCGGTGGTCGTATAAACTTCGGACGGGGCTCATTGGATTGGAAATTAGAAGTTTCAAGGCCATTTTTAAGAGTCAAATTTATCGGAGGGTAGCTATACCCCTCACCTCATATTAACTCTTAACTAAAACTAAGTAATCTTCAACTCTAACTAAAACTCTAAGCTGAGACTCTAAGTTGAAACTCCAAACTCTTAAATATAACTAAACTAAACTAGAACTCTAACAAAAACTTCAAATTAAGACTCTAAGGTAAAACTCTAAACTCTTAACTAAAACTAAAGTAAACTAGCACTTCAACAAAAAATCTGAGCTAAGACTCTAAGCTAAGACTCTAGTCTAAAACTCTAAAATCTTAACTAAAACTTAAATGAACTACAACTTTAACTAAAACTCTAAGATAAAACTCTAAATTCTTAACTATAACTAAACTAAACTTCAACTCTAACTAAAACTCTAAGCTAAGACCATAAGCTAAAACTCTAAACTCTTGTCTATTACTAAACTTTAACTCTAAATAAAACTCTAAGCTAAAACTCTAAACTTTTAACTAAAACTAAACTAACCTAGAACTCTAACGAAAAATCTAAGCTAAGACTCTAGGCTAAAACTCTAAACTCTTAACTATAACTAAACTAAACTTCAACTCTAACTAAAAATCTAAGCTAAGTCTCTAAGCTAAAACTATAAAGTAAAACTAAACCAATCTTCAACTCTAACCAAAACTCTAAGCTAAGACTCTAAGCTAAATCTCTAAACTCTTTAATAAAACTAAACTAAACTAGAACTCTACCTAAAAATTTAAGCTAAGAATCTAAGGTAAAACTCTAAACTCTTAACTAAAACTAAATTAAACTAGAACTCTAACTAAACTCTAAGCTATGACTCCAAGCTAAAACTTTAAACTCTTAACTATAACTAAACTTCAACTCTAACTAAAACTCTAAGCTAAGACTCTAAGGTAAAACTATAAACTCTTAACTAAAACTAAACTAAAGTAGAACTTCAACAAAAACTCTAAGCTAAGACTCTAGACTAAAACTCTAAACTCTTAACTAAAACTTAACTAAACTACAACTTTAACTAAAACTCTAAGCTATGACTCTAAGCTAAAACTCTAAATTCTTAACTATAACTAAACTAAACTTCAACTCTAACTAAAACTCTAAGCTAAGACTCAAAGCTAAAACTCCAAACTATTAACTATAGCTTAACAAAACTTTAACTCTAACTAAACACTAAGCTAAGACTGTAGGCTAAAACTCTAAACTCTTAACTATAACTAAATTAAACTTCAACTCTAACTAAAAATTTAATCAAAAAATCTAAACAAAAATTCTTAACTCTTAACTAATCTGCACTTTAACCCTAACTAAAACTTTAATCTAAGACTCTAAACTCATAAATATAACTAAACTAAACAAGAACTCTGGCAAAAATCCCACGATAAGACCCAAAGCTACAATTCTCAACTTTTGAAAATAACTAAAACAGACTAGAACTCTAACTAAAACTCTAAGCTCAGATTCTAAGCTAAAACTCTAAACTCTTAACTATAACTAAACTAAACTTTAACTAAAACTCTAAGCTAAGCCTCTAAGCTAAAACTATAAAGTAAAACTAAACCAAACTTCAACTCTAACTAAAAATCTAAGCTATGACTCTAAGCTAAAACTGTAAACTCTTAACTAAAAGTAAACTAAAATAAAACTCTACCTAAAAATCTAAGCTAAGAATCTAAGGTAAAACTCTAAACTCTTAACTAAAACTAAACTAAACTAGAACTCTAATTAAACTCTAAGCTATGACTACAAGCTAAAACTCTAAACTCTTAACGGTAACTAAACTTCAACTCTAACTAAAACTCTAAGCTAAGACTCTAAGGTAAAACTCTAAACTCTTAACTAAAATTACACTAAACTAGAACTCTTAAAAAAAACTCTAAGCTAAGACTCTAAGCTAAAACTCCAAACTCTTAACTATAACTAAACTAAACTAGAACTTCAACAAAAACGCTAATCTAAGACTCTAAGCTAAGACTCTATGCTAAAACTCTAAACTCTTAACTAAAACTTAACTAAACTACAACTTTAACTAGGACTCTAAGCTATGACTCCAAGATAAAACTCTAAACTCTTAACTAAAACTAAACTAAACTAGAAATGTAACTAAAACTCTACGCTAAGACTCTAAGGTAAAACTCTAAACTAAATCAAAACTAAGCTAAAACTCTAGCAAAAACTTTAAGCTATGACTCTAAGCTAAAACTATAAACTCTTAACCATAACTAAACTAAACATCAACTCTAACTAAAACTCTAAGCTAAGACTCTAAGATAAAACGCAAAACTCTTAACTATAGCTAAACTAAAATTCAACTCTAACAAAACTCTCAGCTAATAATCTATGCAGAAACTCTCAACTCTTAACTATAACTAAACTAGATTTCAACTCTAACTAAAACTTTAAGCTCTTAACTAAAACTAAACTGAACTAGAACTCTAACAAAAACTCTAAGCTAAGACTCTAAGCTAAAAACTAAACTCTTGGCTATAACTAAACTAAACTTCCATCTCTAACTAAAGCTCTAAGCTAAGACTCTAGGCTAAAACTCCAAACTCTTAACTATTGCTAAACTAAACTTAAAATCTAACTAAACTCTAAGCTAAGACTCTAGGCTAAAACTCTCAACTCTTAACTAAAACTAAACTAAACTAAATCTTCAACAACAACTCTAAGCTAAGACTCTAAGCAAAAACTCCAAACTCTTAACTATAGCTAAACTAAACTTTAACTCTAGCTTAACTCTAAGCTAAGACTCTAGGCTAAAACTCTCAACTCTTTAGCTATAACTAAACTAAACTTCAACTCTAACTAAAACTCTAAGCTAAAACTCTAAACTCTTAACTATAACTAAACTTCAACTCTAAATAAAACTAAGCTAAGACTCTAGGCTAAAATTATATGCCAATGGGTTAAAGAATAACCCGGAAAAATGTTAAATAATTTGTAAGTCTAAAAAATTCAGTCCCAAAAAACTTTAAAAAATTTAAAAGGGAGGGAGGAAAGGGAGGGGCTCGGGGTGCTTTTGGGGGTGCGGATGGCCTTTGGGAGGTTCGGGGGGTCTTTGGAAGCTCGGAGGGTCTTTGGGGGTCCGGGAGCCTTTGGGGGCTTGGGGAGCCTGGGGCCCTTTGGTGTTGGGGTAGGGGGCCCTTTGGGGTTGGGGTAGGGGACTGTAAAACACTGTTCAAATGGAGCTTGTGTATTATAACTACCACTGAGTTTCATCCCAAATCATAACCTAAATCATCTTCTAAAATCATCTTCTAAAATGTCTCAAACGGTTTCGCACAAATAATCCCCTAAAATGTCTCAAACGGTTTCGCCCAAATAATTTCCTAAACGTAATTTCTGCGTGTTCCTCTGTTTTGGCATCCCTGCGCAGTCACATTTGAAATTCCTAAGAAACTCTTTCCCGCGTAAAATATATTCAATCTGTCTTCAACTCGAAGGTGTTCCTAGCTAAACTATTATGGTTTTGATAAAATATCAATTTATCGTTCTGACATAAAATTAGAGAAGCCATATTTAAAAATATAATATCAATTTATCTCTGTCAATGAAGATCAGAGAAGACATATTTAAAATAGAGTTTGAATCTCTTTCGAGTCCCATATAATTCCTAGGAAACAAGTGATGTCATTTCTAATTCCGATGGCTTCGATAGAATATTAAAGAATTTATCAATAAGTCTACAGACCAGAGAAGCCATATTGAAAAATATAATTTCTATCTCTTTAGAGTCCCGTATAATTCCTATGAAACAAGTTATGTCATTTCTAATTCCGTTAGTGGATCAATAATTCCTCTTAGAAACAACATATAAATTCCCCTTTCATGGATCAGTAATTCGCCTTAGAAACGACAAATAAATTCCCCTTTCTTGGATCAATAATTCCCCTTAGAAACAACAAATTAATTCCCCTTTAATGAATCAATAATTCCCCTTGATTACGCAATCCCATTAGACTCCATTAGAATTGATCAATAATCCTTGAATAAATTATGTCCCGTCAGTGTTAGACTCAATTGTAGATGGCAACACATGTGTTCACGTCGCGCTTGCACTGTCATTACTACTGGGGCACTAGCCCTTTGAATTGCGCTAGCACCGTCATTCCTATAAGGGCACTAGCCCTTTGAATTTCCAATCGAATGAGCCCTTTTTGAAGTTTCTACGACAACGCCTTCTATAAAAACCTTATATGCCCCCAGGGTATAACTTATAACCCTTGCCCTGAAGGCTGTGGGGAGTGTCCTCCTCAAAAACATAATTTCTATCCGGAAATCAACTACACTAAACAAAATGACAATCTCAAAATTTTGATTGGATGTGTTTGGGGGAATGATGGGCGTGGGGAGGGGGGGGGGGTTAATTGTACTTCAATCACTATTTACTATTAAAAAAGGCACTAGCCGTAATGTAAGATTGTGCATCTAAAGAGGAAGAAACTCCAATGAAAATAGTTCTCTAGGAGAATTCAGGTAATTCTTCCCAACATTTTTGAAATAAAAACAAATTTGGTTTATAATACCTAATATTGTACCTACACAAGGAATGATCTTTTTTTGAAATTTCCATTCATTTCTGAGTAATGAGTGGCTTTTTATTTAGGGACAGGTCAAATAAATCCCTAAGCCTAAAGGCAAATTTCTGTTGAGCTAGTAAAATATTCCTAAGTCAATATACAAACATTTCCTCTCAGTAAACCTTTTGTGTCGCAGCTATTTGCCTGGAGCTACTTTCTTAAGTGCAACTAAATTTAATTTTTTTCAACAAAGAATGAGAGATCTATTTCTTCTTTTTTTCGAAAAAGAAACAATGTTTCTGATACAATGTTTTGATTTTTTCCACTCTAAACTTATTTTTTCCTTCTATTCTTGTACAACTTTTTAAGTTCGGCTCCGCAAGCAAGGGTTGAGGTATTTTATTTCCCCTAGGTGATTAAAAATTATATTACAAAATAAGCTTTTGACTGAAATTAAGGACCAACATTAAAACTTAAAATGAACAGAAATTATTCCGTATAAATAAAAGAGGTCATAGCAGTGTTTTTTCTAAATTAAATTTTAATCAAAAACGGGCATAGATTTATTTAAGAAAACAAAGTTTTTCCGAGGGAAGTAAAGAGTGAAGTTGTAACTTAAAACAAAATAAAATTATTTTTTCACAGGCTATCTAACATATTTCAATAAAACTAATGCAAATAAATCAGCTGGTGATATTAGTAGAGTAGTAGGTACCATTTCTACCGCTGCTATAGGAATTACCATGCTATTCTACTGCTGCAATAGGAAAACATTTCTACCGCTGCTATAGGAAAACATTTCTACCGCTGCTATAGGAATTATCATGCTATTCTAGAGAGGCCATAGGAAGACGTTTCTATAGAAGCTCTACACCTTTTCAAAGACAGTGAGTATTCTCTCACACCTATACTTCCTTGGCACCTTTTCAGAGCATGTACTTATGGATTTGCTTGGTTTATGTTCCTTCCTATGCTATTCTAAGGGTTTATGTTCCTTCCTATGCTATTCTAAGGGTTTATGTTCCTTCCTATGCTATTCTAAGGGTTTATGTTCCTTCCTATGCTATTCTAAGAGCTTATGTTCCTTCCCATGCTATTTGGGGACACTATGTTCCTTCCTATGCTATTCTAAGGGTTTATGTTCCTTCCTATGCTATTCTGAGGGTTTATGTTCCTTTCTATGCTATTCTAAGGATTTATGTTCCTTCCCACGTTATTTGGGGACATTATATTCCTTCCAATGCTATTTGGGGACACTAGGTTCCTTCAAATGCTATTTGGGGACACTATGTTCCTTCCTACGCTATTTTAAGGGTTTATGTTCCTTCCTATGCTATTCTAAGTGTTTATCTTCCTTCCTATGCTATTCTAAGGGTTTATGTTCCCTCCCATGCTATTTGGGGACACTATGATCCTTCCTATGTTATTCTATGGGACCTCTACACGTGATTAAACACGTTTTGCTTATGTCCCCTTGGTACCTTTCAGAGTGATAGAGGATTCCCCACTAGTTCCTACACACTGCAAAAAGCAAGATATTTATTATAAATTTGGAACAATATCAATCTATTGAAATGGTTAATGAAAACAAAAATGTTTTCAACCAGAATTGTTTTTTAAAGCACATTCAGCATGCGTGTTTTATTTATTTTTTTGGCAATTGGCATTTTTGTCTGATAACAGGTACCATTCATGGCGATAATAATTATAAAACAAGGGGTTTAGCATTTGCGAATTTGATCCTATTAAGGTGAAAAAAAAGGTTTAGCATTTACGAATACTTCGATGTGTTCTGTATAATACACAAGTAGTGTTTGAACAGGATTTTCAGTTTGAAATAGAGTCTAACGAGGACTTGTTAACTCAGGCAATTTATTATAAATTTGGGACAACATAAATCTATGAAAATGGTTAATGATGATAGAATAACATTGCGAGTTGACCTAGCTCTACCTCTCCGAATTTTTTATTCGTCCTTGATATTTTGTATAAAATGCTCATACCTTACAATTAAATTTTCGTAATGGTTTAACATACACAGGAATGGAATATTCTTTGGGGGAATTTTCCCTGGAAAAGGGGAAGGATATTTTAACGTGAAGACAACTTCAACCATGGCCCGCTCCCCGTGATCAGAAATTAAATTATAAAAAGTTTCTTCAAATGAAAGTAAGGAGCAACATCAAAACTTAAACGGGCAGAAATAGAGGCTTTTTTGCAGAGGAGGTTTTTTTTTACGTAATTTAAAATGACATGAAATTAAGTAAGTAACAATTGCTTTCTTGAATTCACTTCCTGGACTGGACACAATACAGATATTCAAATCAAGAAATTATGAAAAAATTGCAAGAAAGTAACAAACTCTTTCTTGAAGTCACCTTTTGTATACACAATGCAGAAATTTCATTCAAGAAATTATGAAAAAATTGTAAGTAAGGGTTTGGTTGTAATCAATAGGCTCATCAAAAGCATTGGTTTCTTATGCTGATTCCAAAGATTTAGGATTCAATAACTTTAGTGTTACCAATAAAAAGCTATGAGCTTGAGAAAATTGCCTGATTATCGAAAAATGGGGAAACACCCTCCAAATGTCGACAGGAATGGAATCGTCTTGGGGGGATTTTCCATGGAAAAGGGGAAGGGTATTTTTGCGTGAAAACAACTTCAACCGTGGCCCACACACATAGGGACGACAAACAAACAGAGACGACACACAAAAAATGACGACTTACACATAGAGACGACACACGCTCAGAAACGACAAATACACAGAGACGACAAACACATAGAGACGACACACACAGAGAGAGACGACACACGCAGAGAGACGACACACACACAGAGACGACACACACATAGAGACGACAAACACACAAAGAAAACAAACACAGAGACGACACACGCACAGAGACGACACACACACAGATACGAAAGATATATAGAGACGACACACGCACAGAGACGACACAAACACAAAGACAACAAGCACAGAGACAACACACACAGAGACGACACATACATAGCGACGACCCACGCACAGAGACGACACACACACAGAGACGAAACACACTCACACAGAGAGAGAGAAGACACAAGCACAGAGACGACACACACACACAGAGATGACACACACACACACACAGACGAAACACACAAAGAGACGACACACACACAAAGACAACAAACACAGAGACGAAATAGACACACAGATACGAAACACACATAGAGACGACACACACACAAAGACAACAAACACAGAGAAAACACATGCACAGAGACGACACACAAACAGATACGAAAGATACTTAGAGACGACACACACACAAAGACAACATTCACAGAGACAACACACACACAGAGACAACACACACACAGAGACGAGACACATATAGCGACGACACACGCACAGAGACGACACACACACACAGACGACACAAACACACACAGAGAGAAGACACATGCACAGAGACGACAAACACACACGCACAGAGACGACACTTACACAGAGACGACAACACACAGAGAGAAGACACACGCACAGAGACGACACACACACACGGACGACAAACACACAGAGATGACACACACACAGAGACAAAACACACATAGAGACGACACACGCACAGAGACGATACACACACACAGAGACGCCTGGACACAGAGACAGTGGCGCGCCACTCTAAGTGAACCTAGATCAACTCAAATTTTTGGATATCTCTCTCACTATGAATCTTTTTGTGTGTCGTGTCTGCGCGTGTGTCGTCCCTATATGTGTGTCATCTCTGTGTGTGTGTCGGCTCTGTTTTGTGTCTTCTCTGTATGTTTGTCGTCTCTGTGTGCGTGTGTGTCACCTCTGTGTATATGTCGTCTCTGTGTCTGTTTCGTCTCTGTGTGTGTGTCGTCTCTGTGTCTGTGTTGTCTCTATGTGTGTGTCGTTTCTGTGTGTTTGTCGTCTCTGTTTGTGAGTCATCTCTTTGTGTCTGTCGTCTCTGTGTGTATGTCCTCTGTCGGCTCTATGTGTGCGTCGTCTCTGTGCGTGTGTCGTCTCTTTGTATGTTTCGTATCTGTGTGTGTCGTCTCTTTTTGTGTGTTGTCTCTGTGTGTTTGTCGTCTCTGTGTGTGTGTTTTGTCCCTCTATGTGTGTCATCTCTGTGTGTTTGTCGTCTCTGTGCGTGTGTCGTCTCTATGTGCAAGTCGTCACTTTTTGTGTGTGTCGTCTCTGTGTGTGTGTCGTCTCTATGTGTGTTTTTTATCTGTGTGTGTGTCTTCTCTGTGGGTGTCTGGTCTCTTCTTTTGTGTCTTCTCTGTATGATTGTCGTCTCTGTGTGTGTGTTTTCTCTGTGTGTGTGTATCGTCTCTGTGAGTGTGTCGTCTCTATGTGTGTTTCGTCTCTGTGTGTGTGTCATCTCTGTGTGTGTGTCGTCTGTGTGAGTGTGTGTCGTCTCTGTGCGTGTGTCTTCTCTCTGTGTGTTGTCGTTTCTGTTTGTGTGTCGTCTCTATGTGTAAATCGTCGCTATGTGTGTGTCTCTGTGTGTATGTTGTCTCTGTGTGCGTGTTGTCTCTGTGCTTGTCGTCTTTGCGTGTGTTTCGCCTCTCTGTGTGTATCGTCTCTATGTGCGTTTCGTATCTGTGTGTGTGTCGTCTCTTTGTGTGTGTCGTCTCTATGTGTGTTTGTCGTTTCTGTGTGTGTGTGTTGTCTCTGTGTGTGTATCGTCTCTGTGCGTGTGTCGTCTCTGTGTGTGTTTCGTCTCTGTGTTTATGTCATCTCTGTGTTTGTGTCGTCTCTGTGCGTGTGTCTTCTCTGTGTCTGTGTGTGTCGTCTCTGTGTGTGTGTCGTCTCTGTGCGTGTGTCGTCGCTACGTGTGTGTCGTCTCTGTGTGTGTATTGTCTCTGTATGTTTGTCTCGTCTCTGTGCGTGTGTCTTTTCTCTGTGCGTGTGTCGTCTTTGTGCGTGTATCGTCGCTATGTTTGTGTGTCGTCTCTGTGTGTGTATCGTCTCTGTTCGTGTGTCGTCTCTATGTGTGTTTCGTCTGTGTGTGTGTATCTTCTCTGTGTGTGTGTCGTCTCTGTATGTGTGTGTCGTCTCTGTGCGTATGTCTTCTCTCTGTGTTGTCATCTCTGTGTGTGTGTCGCCTCTGTGCATGTGTCGTCGCTATGTGTGTGTCGTCTCTGTGTGTGTGTTTTCTCTGTGTTCGTGTCGTCTCTGTGTGTGTGTGTGTTGTCTTTGTGCGTGTGTCGTCGCTATGTGTGTGTCGTCTCTGTGTGTGTGTGTTGTCTTTGTGTGCGTGTTGTCTCTGTGCTTGTTGTCTTTGTGCGTGTGTCGTCTCTGTGTGGGTCTCGTCTCTATGTGTGTTTCGTATCTGTGTGTGTGTCGTCTCTGTGCGTGTGTCGTCTCTGTGCGTGTGATGTCTCTGTGATTGTTGTCTTTGTGTGTGTGTCGTCTCTATGTGGGTGTGTCGTCTCTGTTTTTGTGTCTTCTCTGTATGTTTGTCGTCTATATTTTTGTGTCGCCTCTGTGTATGTGTCGTCTTTGTGTGTTTTTCGTCTCTGTGTGTGTGTCGTCTCTGTGTCTGTTTTGTCTGTGTGTGTGTGTCGTCTCTGTGTGTGTGTGTCATTTCTGTGTGTTTGTCTTCTCTGTGTGTGAGTCGTCTCTTTGTGTCTGTCGTCTCGGTGTGTTTGTCCTCTCTGTGTGTCTGTTGGCTCTGTGCGTGTGTCGACTCTGTGCGTGTGTTGTCTCTATGTGTGTTTCGTATCTGTGTGTGTTTCGTCTCTTTGTGTGTTGTCTCTGTGTGTTTGTCGTCTCTGTGTGTGTGTCGTCTCTCTATGTGTGTTGCCTCTGTGTGTTTGTCGTCTCTGTGTGTGTGTGTGTCGTCTCTCTATGTGTATCGTCTCTTTGTGTTTGTCGTCTCTGTGCGTGTGTCGTTTCTATGTGTAAGTCGTCACTTTGAGTGTGTCGTCTCTGCGTGTGTGTCGTCTCTGTGTGTGTGTTTCGTCTGTGTGTGTGTGTCTTCTCTGTGTGGGTGTCGTCTCTGTGTGTGTGTTGTCTCTATGCGTGTATCGTCTCTATGTGTGTTTTGTATCTGTGTGTGTGTCATCTCTTTGTGTGTGTCATCTTTATGTGTGTGTGTCGTTTCTGTGTGTGTGTCTCGTCTCTCTGTGTGTGTTGTCTCTGTGTGTGTATCGTCTCTGTGCGTGTGTTATCTCTATGTGTGTTTCGTCTGTATGTGTTTGTCATCTGTGTGTGTGTGTCGTCACTCTGTGTGTGTCGTCTCTGTGCGAATGTCTTCTCTCTGTGTGTGTGTGTCGTCTCTCTGTGTGTGTGTAGTCTCTGTGCGTGTGTCTTCTCTGTGTATGTGTGTGTGTCGTCTGTGTGTGTGTTTCGTCTCTGTGAGGGTGTCGTCGCTATGTGTGTGTCGTCTATTTGTCTGTGTTGTCTCTGTGTGTGTTGTCTCTGTGCTTTTTGTCTTTGTGTGTGTGTCGTCTCTGTGCGTGTTTCGTCTCTATGTGTCTTTTTTATCTGTGTGTGTGTCGTCTCTGTGCGTGTGTTGTCTCTGTGTTTGTTGTCTTTGTGTGTGTGTTGTCTCTATGTGTGTTTCGTATCTGTGTGTGTGTGTGTCGTCTCTGTGTGTGTCGTCTCTGTGTGTATTTCGTCTCTGTGTCTGTGTCATCTTTGTGAGTGTGTCGTCTCTGTTTGTGTGTGTTTCGTCTCTCTGTGTGTCGTCTCTGTGTGTTTGTCGTCTCTGAGCGTGTGTCGTCTCTATGTGTAAGTCGTCATTTTGTGTGTGTCGTCTCTGTGTGTTTATCGTCCCTATGTGCGTGGGCCACGATTGAAGTTGTTTTCACGTAAAAATACCCTTCCCCTTTTCCACGGAACTCCCCCCCCCCCAAGACAATTCCATTCCTGTCGACTTTTGGAGGATGTTTCTTCATTTTTCGATAATCAGGCAATTTTCTCAAGCTCATAGCTTTTGATTGGCAACACTAAAGTTATTGAATCCTAAATCTTTGGAATCAGCATAAGAAACCAATTTTTTTATGAGCCTATTGATTACAACTGAACCCTTACTTACAATTTTTTCATAATTTCATGACTGAAATTTCTGCATTGTGCATACAAGAGGTGACTTTAAGAAAGAGTTTGTTACTTACTTGCAATTTTTTCATAATTTCTTGAATTAAATATCTGTATTGTGTTCAGTCCAGGAAGCGAATTCAAGAAAGCAATTGTTACTTACTTAGTTTCATGTCATTTTAAGATACGTAAAAACAAACCTCCTGTGCAAAAAAGCCTCTATTTCTGCCCGTTTAAGTTTTGATGTTGCTCCTTACTTTCAGTTGAAGAAAATTTTTATAATTTAATTTCTGATCGCTGGGAGTGGGCCACGGTTCAAGTTGTTATCACGTAAAAATACCTTTCGCCTTTTCCAGGGAAAATTCCCCCCAAGACAATTCCATTTCTGTGTGTGTGTGTGTTAAACCATTATGAAAATTTAATTGTAAGGTATGAGCATTTTATACAAAATCTCACGGACGAATAAAAAATCTGAAGAGGTATTGCTAGGTCAACTTGCAATTTCATTCTATCATCATTAACCATTTTCATAGATTTATGTTGTCCCAAATTTATAACAAATTTCCTGAGTTAACAAGTCCTCGTTAGACTCTTTTTTTAACTGACAACCCTGTTCAAACACCACTTGTGTTTAATACAGAACAGTTTGAAGTATTCGCAAATGCTAAATCCTTTTTTCCATCTTAATAGGATCAAATTCACAAATGCTAAACTCTTTTTTTAGAGCTATGATCGCAATGAATGGTACCTGTTATCAGACAAAAATGCCAATTGCCAAAAAAAAAATAAAACCCTCCTGTGCAAAAAAAAGCCTCTATTTCTGCCCGTTTAAGTTTTGATGTTGCTCCTTACTTTCAGCTGAAGAAACTTTTTATAACTTAATTTCTGATCGCGGGGAGCGGACCACGGTTGAAGTTGTTTTCGCGTAAAAATACCATTTCCCTTTTCCATGGAAAATTTCCCCCAAGAAAATTCCATTCCTGTGTATGTTAAACCATTATGAAAACTTAATTGTAAGGTATGAGCATTTTATAAAAAATTTCAAGGACGAATAAAAAATCCATAGAGGTAGAGCTAGGTCAACTGGCAATGTCATTTTATCATCATTAACCATTTTCATAGATTTATGTTGCCCCAAATTTATAACATATTGCCTGAGTTAACAAACCCTCGTTAGACTCTATTTTAAACTGACAACCCTGTTCAAACACCACTTGTGTATTATACAAAACACATCGAAGTATTCGCAAATGCTAAACCCTTATTTTTCCACCTTAATAGGATCAAATTCGCAAATGCTAACCCTTTTTTTAGAGCTATGATCGCAATGAATGGTACCTGTTATCAGACAAAATGCCAATTGCCAAAAAAAACTAAATAAATAAACCACGCCATGCTGAATGTGCTTTAAAAAACCCTTCTGGTTGAAAACATTTTTGTTATCGTTAACCATTTCAATAGATTGATATTGTTACAAATTTATAATAAATATCTTGCTTTTTGCAGTGTGTAGGAACTAGTGGGGAATCCCCGCTCGTTTGGAAAGGTACCAAGGGGACATAAGCAAAACGTGTTTAATCACGTGTAGAGGTCCCATAAAATAACACTGGAAGGAACATAGTGTCCCCAAATAGCTTAGGAAGGAACATAAACTCTTAGAATACCATAGGAGGGAACATAAACCCTTAGAATAGAATAGGAAGGAACATCAACCAAGCAAATCCATAAGTACATGCTCTGAAAAGGTGCCAAGGAAGTATAGGTGTGAGAGGATACTCACTGTCTTTGAAAAGGTGTAGAGCTTCTATAGAAACGTCTTCCTATGGCCTCTATAGAAGAGCATGGTAATTCCTATAGCAGCGATAGAAATGTTTTCCTATAGCAGCGGTAGAAATGTTTTCCTATAGCAGTGGTAGAATAGCATGGTAATTCCTATAGCAGCGGTAGAAATATTTTCCTATAGCAGCGGTAGAAATGTTTTCTTATAGCAGCGGTAGAATAGCATGGTAATTCCTATAGCAGCGGTAGAAATGGTACCTACTACTCTACTGATATTTCCCTATGTTTGTAGGAATTAAAAAAACAAAATTTTTCCGAGGGAAGTAAATAACGAAGTTGAAACTTGAAACGGACAAATTTACTACTTCACAGCCTATTTAAAATATATTAATATGCCTTGTACAGATAAACCAACTAATTATGTTTCCCTTTGCTTTTAGGATTATACAAAACTAGCGCTTTACTGAAAACACAAAAGTCAAATTTAACAAACAAGATTATTGATTTAAGAGTCCAAAGTGAGTATATAACCTGACACCACTAAACGAATCTATAAAGCATTTTATAGTCTTACACCAGTTGTGACATTAGTATCTTTTAGTATACAATTGAAATTATCTTAAAAACATAAGCGTAAAACTAAATATTTTTTAATAGCCACGAAGTAATTGAACAGCATACAGAAAAATTGTATGGATTTATCAATCAGTATTTTGCTCTCACCAGCTGTAATACCAATAGTGGGTAATATACAGTCTTAAATTGTAAGAAATATGCTTTAGTATCACTTGAAATGAAGATCAAATAAGACATAATATTGACTCTGGAGTTCCGATTATTCCTCTCTATACAAGGGTGAATTTCAACCTATGATACAAATTCTAAGGCTAGTCTATAGCAGTGGCAGATCGAGGGGGCAACAGGGGCAACGGGGGCACCCCTCCCCCTTCCCCATAGCGTAGTCTAAAGTAGTGTAAGTTACTTAATTAACTCAAGTCTGTGTTAATTAAACTTGCTCCAAATGCAAGTTTATCGGATCAACCTATTTTGCGCCCCCATAATTTTTTTTTATCGGATCAACTTATTTTGACCCCCCCCCCTTTAAATAAAATCCTGAATCCACCCCTGGTCTATAGACCAAGTACAATAAAGATGGCCTTACTTCAAAATTGTGTACAAAGTAATCATGACCTGTCCTTTTAAGAACCAAAATGAGAGCGAGTCATTGAACTGAGCCATTGTGCAGAAATGATGCCAAAATAAACGTACAAAAAAAAAGAAAATCCTAAAATGGATTGCTGCTTTATCTTAAAAGAAATTGATCCAAAAGGGATTGATCCTAAAAGAGATTGATAATATTTTGATTCTATAAAAAGTGCCCTTAATTGGCTTGCTTTCACTGTATCAAAACTCCTATATTATTTTGTGTTTTCAGTAAAGCGCTAGTTTTGTATAATCCGAAAAGCATAGGGAAACATAATTAGTTGGTTTATTTGTGCTAGTTATATTAATATATATCAAATAGGCTGTGAAGTAATAATTTTTGTCCGTTTTAAGTTTCAACTTCGCTCTTTACTTCCCTCGGAAAACTTTGTTTTTTTTAAATTAATCGTTGTTCGTTTTTGATTAAAATTTAATGTAGAAACAACGCTGTCATGATCTTTTTTATTTATACGGAATAATGTTTGTTTGTTTTAAGTTTTAATGTCACTTCTTAGTTTCAGTTGAAAACTTTTTTATAATGTAATTTCAAATTATCACCGATCTAGGGGAGATAAGACACCTCTAAGAAATATTGGAAACAACCTTGACAGCAAAAAAAAATTTCAGTCTATAACATAAAGTTTATTATCCATGCTTCACAAAAGAACACATGTTTCTCAGGAACGTTTGTTTTTCGGTGAGCAAAAAGCTGTTTTTACTCAGCCGACTTCGCCTGAAAAAAACCATAATGAAGACAGGGCTTTATAAATCACTTACTGACTAGCAGAAACTACAATTCTACTGTAACAAAGGAAAGCTGTTTAAGAGCTCATTTGAAAGCTTATATTTATACTTAGTCACTTTTTATAACTTGGACTTGTTATCACATTCCCACAAAATGCCCTTTCCGTTATTTCCCAAACTTTTGTAAATGAAACTAGTGCCTTTTTCAATGAAATGACACAAAAAAACTGATTTCAAAATCTAGGCAAGAGCAAAATCTAAGGGGCAAGGATGTCCCTTCCCCTCCATTACCGCCGTCAGAACTAGCACACAGGTTTCATCAAAGCGTGAACTTTGAAATTTCAATTCAAAACTGTTGATCAATCAAGCTTAATTTATAGTAGATGTTTAGTTGAGAAGTGTTTAGTTTTAGTTTATTTGTTTTCTCAATAATCTTTTACTTTTGATATGACTAAGCGATTTATAAAAGTTACTAAGAGCGTCTGGAGGGGGATTATATGTGATGGGATCTTATAAACCTCCAGTTAAGGGCTTTGGACCAAAATTATTGCAATGGTACCGTTTTATGCTTCAAAACTCTTCCACTTAAGAAGAGGTACCAAAAGTGCCATGTTTAGTGCTATATGGCACTTTTGGATAGTAAAATTGATAAAAAGCACGTATATATCAGGAATTGGTTTAAAATCTGCCTTCCCGGGATATTCCGGGAAGGCAGAAAAAAAATGAGTACATTACGCTTACAAAAATAGTAGAGTATCTGAAAAGTAGAAGGGACAAACCATGATTGAAAAAAAAATTCCAAGCTGGAGTAGAACGCACGACAATCTAATTTGAATTCCAGCGCTGTACTAACAAAACCACGCCTCTAATTTTATATATTGGTGTTTGTAGGAGTTTAGTTGTGTAGCTTATTAAGGGGGACTGGAGGAGGAAGTTGCAGGAAGTGTTTTTGCAAACCTCCTGTTATGGGTTTTGGACCATACTTATTACAATGATACCGTTTTATGCTTCCAAGATTATCCACTTAAGAAGTGGCACCAAAAATGTTGTTTTCAGTGCTATATCTCACTTACGAATGGCAGAATTGATAAAAAGCAGATAGATATGAGCAAAAGTTTTCAAGTGAGCCATTAAACCTCACTCAAAAAAGTTCTAGCAGCCCACTAGCCCTAGCTTTTCCACTTGAGACATGGCACCAAAAGTGTCATTTTTAGGGCTATTTGAAACTTGCAGATGGTGGAATATATGGGAAGAACGTAAATATGGGCAATGTTTTTTATATGAGCTATCAAAAATCTATCCATGATGTTCTGGTAGTCCGCTAGCCCCACCCTTCGAGAAACGGCATAAAAAGTGCAAAATTTATATAAACCCCGTACAGAAGTAGAAAGGCCCCTATTGATCCCACAATGACACATGTGCTGCCATCTAAAATTTAGTCTAATGCCGACGGGACATAGTTTATTCAAATATTATCGATCGAGTCTAATGGATGATGTCAAGGTCGATTTATTTGTTGTTTTCAAGTGTATTGTCGCCGGTGTGAAATTTGCACATGCGTATTGACGGTGGGGGAAGAGATGTATGGATCCATGAAGGGGAGAGGATTTCCGAGAAATTGATTGCGTAATCGAAGGGGGGAGAATTTCCGAGAAATTGTATGCGTAATCGAAGGGGAACTAAATTTCCGAGAAATTGATTGCGTAATCGAAGGGGAAAGGATTTCTGAGAAATTGATTACATAATCGCTGGGGAGAATTTATTGATCCGATAAATGGAAACAGGAAGTACATTTCTCCTTCTAAGCCAATCATAGGGCCGGAAATATTAGCGGGAGAGGAAGGCAGAGAATATAACGAAAGGATTTTTGCTATAGTTTTTATTAGTCTGTGAATAGAATTCAAAGGAGTGAGAACAGTTTGACTTTACTCATTTGGATATATTTGTGCTGATGATGAGTGGAATGTTTACCCTATTAGAATTTGATAGTGGAGTTGGTAGCAATAATACAAGAGCACCAAACATTGCGGTGGAAATCACGAGAGGATTACGGCTTTGTCTGGAATGGGAAGAAGTATATGCAAGATATGTGATATCCTTGAGCAAATTTAAAATGGAGGATCAATAATGTTTCGCTGCAAAAGTTGATATGGCGCATGTGAATAGACTTCAATGTGCTTTAAGTGCATTAGTGAAACATATCGAAGACAATAAACTGTATCGCTAATTGTATATGCTTAGTATTATTGTTGTAATTATTCAATAAAATTGTTTTGAAATCGATAATGTTCCCTTTCTTTTAGTTGTTAGAATGGTAGGCTAACGATTCATGGTCAGTCTAGAGTCAGCAGTCAGAGTGAAAGGATTGAAAAATGAATAAATTTGAAAAAGAGAGAATTAGATAAAATCTTGTGTTTATGGAAAAACATTTGATTTTTGATCATGATTTTCTTGAGTTATCTCTTCAACGTAGGATATTCTCTCAGGGAACACTTGACAATATAATGGGGACTAATTCTCCCCCATTGGACTATTGTATGAAGCTTTGTCGATGTGACTCAAATGCTTATACTCAATTTATTGATAGATCAATTGGAAAAAAGCATAATAATATCGTGGATATACTTTTGAAAACACTGCCATAAATTCTATGTAGATCGCTCCCCCACCATTCGAAAGAGGTGACGCCACAGAATTACTCCTCTCCCATTCCTCCGCCCTGAATTTATCGAGCGAGGACGATCAGTTTCGTTTTAGCTGTGAGAGATTTGACATCGGAAACCAAAAAAAATGTTCTGTACATGTCCACTATGCATGTACACACTTGGCAGTTGGACTCAATGTGAGAATTGTACAATTTTTAATGGCTAAAGTGAAAAGTGCAAATTATGTAATTCTTTTAAATTACATAGAGGCTATGCAGTACAAATTAAAGGATGTAATTCATGTCTTGAAGAGATTTGTGACTCTCACCCTAGAGGACATCTTTGCTCCAACTGTCACTATAATAAATGTGATCAATGGGAGAATACTTACCCCGCTATAATTGGAAAGAATTCCAAACGTGATTTTAGTTTATTTCTACGAGATTGGTATCGTCGTGGATTTAAATTATTCTGGGAGGAAGAATCTGGTCTACGATTCAACTGTTGGGGTAACAAGACAATTTGGTTTCTACGTCATCGTTGTGACGACACTGCCTGTTATGACTATAAACCAAGTGATTTTTATTTGGCAGTTACCGAATATGAATCACCATTTGAAAACACTGTATGTGATATTGCTTCAAATAGACAGATTGAAACTCGGGAATTTCATAATATGAATGCAAATAGTATCATTGACTATACAAAGAGATATGACAAGAGTGAAGTTACATTATACTGAAAAAAATGTGACCCTGACTTTGCAGCCCATCAAGATCAATATACAGTGAATTCAAATGATCTACCAGCATTAGTGGTTCACGACAGTTGCCTATACACCGAAGAAGAAGAAATCCAAAGTGAAGATTTAAAAACATTGTTGTATATATATGCATTTTATTAATAAACAAATTAACAAACATTTTTTAAGCACTTTACTCTTAGGGCACTGAAATTTATATTATACAGGTCGGAGAGGATATTTTCCACTAGAATGTCGTTCAGACGTGGATTGTCTACATAAATGTTGAGAAACTGCTTGTAAGTATAGCCGCGACTTCGGAAAACAAAATATAGTAGTGCATGGAAGCCACAGTCGTAATATAGAGAAAATGATGACAACTCCGTACCAACCACAAGCTAATGGTAAAATAGAAAATAGGCATAAAATTATTTCGAACGTATTCAGTATTTATACAAAAGACAATAGGAACGACTGGGATCAATTCTTACCTTATTTAACTAACGTAATCAACACTGCTTATTCAGAAACAACCAAAGACAATCCATTTTATTTACTTTTTGGTCGTGATTTTAGAATCCCGTATGATGAGATTGTTGAATTTCGGCAGTATTATAATAACTTGGAGGATTACAAACAAGAATTCATAAATAGGATGAGGAAAACTTATAAAATAGTTAGGCAAGAGTTGGAAAAATGTAAAATAAACCAAGAGCTAAGAAACCAACCCAAAGTCAAGGGGAGTATAGATTTCAAAATAGGAGACTGCGTCTACCTAAAGAACGAAGAAAAAACGGAAGGCAAAAAACTTTCCAACAAATATTCTGGACCGTACAGAATAGTCAAAAAGTACGATAACGACTATACTTTTAAAATTGAAAACCCCGATAGCGGAAGAACTTACAAGGCACATGTTAGCAGAATAAAAAGAGCCGAATTTCCAGAAAGATGAGTATCACGTCCCTCCTCTACTGATTCGTCATATGCCGAAAATGAGCCCCCTAAATCAAGATTGGCAGAGCTAAAACCCTTAAATTTTAAACAAGATTATTTTGAAGATGACAGTGATGAGGAAAACTTTGAAGAATTTTCAGCAATTAAAAAATTTAGTTGTTCCCAAGAAAAAATCCCTAATACCAGGATTTTTTCCTGAAATAAAAACGCCAAAAGATCCAAAAAGTTATTCATTGGTGAGCACAGGAGAACTAGATTATACGATATCTCCAAAAACCCAATTTTTCCCCGATAGAATTTCGACCCCTTGTCCCCCCAAAAAATTTCCAGACGATAAGGTTTCCCCTGCAACACCAATTGAAAGGCCCTTGTCCTTACAGGAAGAATTAAATAGAGCTGTAGAAACCCCCGGTATTACTGTAAAGAAAACTCCTCCCAAAGATTTAATTAAACCAAATCTGCGAGAAGCTATGGATTTAATAAATTTCCCCATAAAAACGAGTCAAAGTACATTGCCCGAGAATAAAACTCTCAAGGATGACCAGCTTGGACAATATCATGATATAACTGTGTCCAAGGTCAAGCCTAAACAGTGGACTTCATGGAGGGAAACCCTAGTGCAAAAAATGCCCCATCCCCCTGAGGATATGGCATTCAAACAGTGGAGGAACCCCGCGAAAACTCTTGATTCCTCCCAAAGCTCTCAAGAATCTTTCAAATCCCTCGAGTTGAAAACTAAAGGCGAGGACTTAGACAATAAGCCTTCTACTTCCAGAGAAGTAGAAATTTACGAAGGAAGGGGAGGTGAAACCTCAAAAATGCAAGGTGCAACCTCTAAAACTTATGATACAGAATCTCCGGAAACTAGTTCCGAAGAGTCTGACGGTGAATCAAACCATATGGTAGTTAAAGAAATAGGGAAATCAAGACCGACTTCAGCAACCGCATACGCAAAACAAACAAAATTAAAAGGGCAAGAATTTTTGAAAAAATAATAAAAAAAATTTTATCTCATCTCGCTAGCAAAAACTAAAAAGAAAAAACCGCAAGAAACAGAAGAGAAAGTAACGACACAGTCAGGTAGAACGGTTAAAAATTCTGACATATGGAAATATCCCTAATTAATGTAAAGACAAATTTCAAATCCCTTATGAAAATCAACTTATGATCCACCATAATAAATTTAACAGTGTGCAAGTAAAGTTAACCAAGTCAATATTAATAAAAAAAATAATAATACGAGTGATGTCAAAACATTGGTGATCAGAGAGAAAGGTTGGAACAGAAAATAACCAAAGGTAGGAAGATCGTGGTCGACTGAAAACAACAAGTGGTGTTGGACCACGTCTTGTGGGAAGTCTGGGGGGAGCTCGCCCTCAAGCAGCGTTTGGTTTGCTGCAGGCGTGCAGCATTTACAAATGAAGACCAAAGATTAACGTATGAGGATGATAGATACTGATTATTCTCATCCAATTTCTGGTGGAACATACTACTGGCCGTATGTTTCGTATTCGCGACTTCCCTGACCATAAGAACCCTATTGACTTGTAATTACGAAAAATAATCCTGAGACTAAGAAGGCGAAAACCAAGAGAAGAACACGGGGAAACGGCTGAAATGCAGAGGTTAAACCCGGAACCCCATGAGAACGTCTAAGCCAAGAAAAAGGGAAGACATTAGAAAACGAGTGGGTATAGAGGTGTCCACTCGTCCTCGCTATGTCTTGTTCCCTCATTGTAGTGTCGTTTGCGTAAAACCGTGTGGTTATGACGCTGCAACATGCGTTTTTTAAACAGCACGGACGTGCGTGAACAATGCAGGCATGAAATATGTTGTAAAATTAGACCTCAAAATTAATCATGTAGCATAAACTCTGTTTAAATGATCATTTTAAATCTAATGTAAAATTAGCTAAGTGTTGAAACAAGTTAAAATAAAGTGTATCTAGTAGTGTATATTAGAAAGCATAATAAGAGACCACACTTAAAGTATAAGAATTAATCTTTTATATCTTCGTTAGGCTATAGCTACTAAGAAGAAACTTCTATGTATTGAAATTCCCCATGGGAACTTCACATATATATTTCCACCAACATGATAAAAATTTTATTTTGTGTACCAATATTAGTATATTTGCCTAACTCTTTCTCGTACTGGAAAAATAATGTACCCAAACGATGTCTGACCTATTTTCTTAATGAGTATTTACCTTAGAGAACGTGTGATTCTGCCTCGTTATTTTTATTACAGGAAGTGGATTGACATATTGGATATCGAGCATTACAATGAGTTGCCCAGTGCAGATACAACCTAGTAGCATCTATTTTCATCATACCTCAACCAACGAAGAGTACTAACAATACACTCCAGGCAATTTTCATCCCAGCTTCTTATACGAAAACAACAGTTACCTTTTGATCGTTGTTTCCTCAACCATGAACCATATTACGTATCAGGTAACGTTAGATTCGAATCTCAGTATCAAGTGCATTATCGAACTATTTAATCACATAAATTCTGAAAACCCCATCGACTAGTACAAGATATAAGTACATAAATATCGCCTTTGATAATCATTATGGACCCATGTACCATATGACCGTACAGTTATGATATTTGATGACCCCAAAAACTATTTATGTGTCACAGACTTACGCGTCGAATCCCTCTCGCCCATCTCTAGGAACCCATCCTATCCCCTCTGTGTGGAAAATTCATATCTCTGTTACCCCATAAACGTTACGAGATAAATTCTGAAAAGAGGACCCGGAAACCAAAATTAACCCCAGTGACCAACCCCTCAGTGACAATATATCCCTCCCACAAGTTAAAGACAATATGTTGAAGGAGTCACTAGAGTTTGATGTCGACCTGTTCCAAATCCAAACTTCAATTCCCTGTGATTAACCTAGGAATCACCGCAAAGGTTAATAGACGCAAGCCATGAGCTAACAATTTTATAAGAGACACAAATGAACAATTTTATACGAGAATACATTCTCTATGTGCCTCAAAATATCCCAAAAATGATATGATGAGAAGAAAATAAACGCACTCCCAGTGTTTGACCCCTTAATGGTAAGGCACCCTATGAACTATCAAAAAGCAGGTGAGAATGAACTCTGATAGCATATTCCCACACCTGTAGTTGGAAGCATCATTTCCCAGTTGACAATTAGAGAAAGCTTGTCGTGTGAACAAAATCGTGCTTGAACTGTCCCATCTAGATACCATAACGTAAGTGCTTTGAAAATTTTTGGCAAGACGAAAAGAGTGAAGGACAATAATTTACAACAGAAGGATTGAGTACACTAAAGACTCGAATGGTGATGAAATAGATGTGAATTTACATATGTTACTTCTTAATAACTTTGATAACTCAAAAATCCCATTATCCTATCATTAACGTTGCGTAGCAAACATCCCCAGTGAAAGTGTTTTAATGTTACCAGTGAACAATGGTAAACCCAATATTGTGTGTTTTAAATCGTTCTTGTATGTAGTGTTAGATGTCCAGATAGAGTTATGTGTAGCGTTGTCGAGCTATTCATTTAATGTAGCGTAGATAGAAAGTAGTGTGCCATACAGACAGCAAAAAAAGCCTTTTAAAAAGTGAATTAAAAAAAAATCTTATGTGAAGAATAGCCCCAACCTTGTTGAAAATGTAAAAGTAATCAGTGTTAGATGTAGAAAAAAAATCTTTAGTATAGTAGCTAGCCTAGAACCATGAATAATCTTAGTCCGGTAGATTAATTTTAAATAGGGACGTAGAATAAAATAAGAAGAGTAATAGAGAAAATTTTTAGCACTCCTGAGTAAGCCAAAATACAAACATGAAATAATTCAATGTCAATCAAAATTATGTAGAATAAATAGTTAATAAATTGCGAACATTTCAAAGCCCAAAGACAAGCAAGTGCTAATGACGGGGCGTCATTAATTCATGGGAAGGGTAATATGTACCGTGAGTAAAATGCAATATATTTAAAATACCAAAATAAAGTTCCTTTTTTCTAAAGATAATTCCGACTTCCTCTAATTAAGTTTAAATCTAGTGTCAAAAAAAGAAAGAAAAGTCCTTAATCAGCAAAGAGATAAATTGCAGTTAGCCTCAGACAAAGAACGGTGCTATCCAAGCTTTGGATTTCGCTAATATAGTGGGCAATAAAAATTATGCTACGCACAATATTTCTAAGGAAGTTTAAATGATAAGAACCGTGTGAAAGTTTGAATCATCAGAAATATTTAAAACAATTTATTGGACAAAGGGTTCGCATCCTTGGGCCACTTGATCCAATTGTGAGCCAGTTCTTAGAGCGCAGGACAAAAAAACTATGTTTGATAGTGGGGTACAAGTGCTTTTTGGAGGTATTCGTAAATCAGATTCAGGACCATTTAGATAGAATTATTTCGGCGTACGATCTTTACAATTCTTTCATTGTTGTATCTCAGTCACCGTTGTTGTCATTTTAAGTGATTCACTGCTGTTCACCTAAATATGTTAGTCTCAATGAATCTATTTCTTTTTTACCTGTGTTTATTTCATTTTATATGTCTGTATCCAGCCTAAAAACAGGTAATTAGTTCGCATATTTCCAAGGACGTTCCCAGGGAATTTGATCTCCAAATAGCTCAAGGAAAAGAGGTCACATTTATATTTCTATACATTTTATTTTCTCTCAATAATTCAGGGCGGCGCGGTCATAAAGTTACTTCACTCCCCATTGCTGTGGCGCGATGCTTGTTGGCACAATCCTTAGCGCTATAAGCGGCGCTATCGGAGAACTTATAAGGTGTAAGTTCACGACCTTCGGGAATAATATTACCTTTGACGCGGTCAATATTTATGACCACAATTAAGCCCAGTCCCTTTCCTTTATAGCCACATAAAAACATTCATCGCTACAACAGCTTTTAGTCGTCAGATCCTGCGCTCTCCTCCGATTTTGAATAATAGTTTTCCCCCTGCTCTCAATATAGTTGCTGATGTGGGATGTGTAGAATGTATAGGGTAGACCAAGAGGATCAAAAAATTCAATGGTCTTCATTGTTTGAAAGATTGCACAGCCAATGACCCGTCTTCACAGTCGACGGACTGCTATTAACAATAATTAAGGTACTGTTGACACTTTGAATTTTTCCAAGAAAGTCCGAGGGTAGACAATAAGATTTGTACTGGGACATGTAGGGATCCATATTAAATACATTGGTTATTTGAATGGTATTTATGGTGCCAAGTCTAGTAGAATACTACCTTCGGGAGTGATTTCCCAATAGGTTTCATATTGATTTAGTGAGATTAGTGCAATACTCTCAGCCAATGGGTTGGGAAATGTACACTCTAAACGCACACTCCCCGTACGTACTATACTCGTATCCTGCGTGCAAGGCAAATCTAGTACAATGATACCACGTGTTTTAGCAAACATTTCTTCGGTTATACCATTTTCAAATAGTTGCGAATCATGATATAGGGTTTGCATGGTCAACTCATACAATGTTTTATAGGATTTATCAAAAGATAGATTGTTCAGTGGGATGCCGTTTACTTTGCAGACAACAGATGAAACTCCAAACATCTCGAATTTATGTGGGCATCTAGTCCACGATCCTATTGCACTAGCGCTTTTTACATATGTCAAAGAGTGTTGATGGAATTGAGTATATGAGTTTTGATGGAATTTCACCATTGATAAAGGATGAGTCGGTGAAGGTGCGTGACCACATTGCAATATGAAGTTGATTGTTGATTGTATGAGGAACAAGCAGTTTTATATTATTTCCACTGACGCTCAGTTTTTCCACTGCATAGCAACAGAACTCATAACTTGTTGTTTGCGTACATGAAGTATTGCTGAGGTGAGGGAGAGACTTACATCAGTATTGGCAGAGAGTTCTTTTCTCAATATGAAATTGGATGGTGCAAGCGTTAATTTTATATCCCCTTTAATATTAGTTGGTAGCCATTGGGGTATATTAAATATTTCATGATATATTTTTCCAACTAGATGTAATTCACTAGTTGTAGCATTTTTAAGTACATCTGTACTATCAGTATTAGTAATATATTCATATCCATTGGAGGTGCCTCTCAATTCCTTGTATGACTTGGGTGTCATCAGCATGAATTGCATATATCTTGTATAATTTGAGAGATTGTTGCTTGTGCTCACCAGCGTGCCATTGATGTAGACACTGATTTGACGAAATAAATTATGTAATATACAATTTTCATAGGATATTCCATCGGCGAGAATTGGCAATGTATTATCGGATTTCCGGACTTTCATTTGTAAATCTATAAATGTCTAAGACATGTCCATAAAGTAGTCTTCATTGGAATAAATTTGAAAGTGGATATTATCGGAGAGGGGTTGTTGAGGATAATATCGTTCATAGTATGCATGATTGGCACTCACATCAACATTTTCTGCATTGAATACATTCAATGAGGCGGTGATTGAAGGTTGAGAATCCTTATGCGGTAGGTAGGACATCTTAGGAAAAGAAATCCAGTTTCGATCTGACATTTCTCGTCCTGGGGCTTCTTCTTCTTCTGTTTACACTGCGTGTCGGCTTTTTCCTTCTTTTCTGTGACAGGGGTGATGTCTTTCATTTCTGAACTGAGTAGAGACTGATGAGTTATGCATTGTTTCTCGACCTTTTTAAACCTTTTCCATTTTGTTTTAATCTCTCGCCAAGGGTTCGCGCACTGGACCTAAGATTTTCCGTAGCATTTTTTTAAAATCCTTGCCAGAGCCCCAATCTTATAATGTAGAGGATGCAAAATCTGTTGCAGCCAGTACAAGATATTTTCTAGTTAGAGGTAGTGAAGAGCGAAACAGCTTAGCAAACCAACTGCCAAGACCAGAGCCGGACATTGACGAGCGCCCTTTTTAATAGTCCATTCTATTGCCCTGATGTCTTGGGCCAAGAGTATTAACATAGCAGTCAATATCAGGACAAATGAATACCACTTTTCTATTATTAGATATCTTTTTGTTGAACGATGGGACAAAAATGGCATGTAATCACAGCCAAACCTTTTGAAATTGCTAGGGAATCACATAATTCAGTTCTTAGTGTTAACTGACAGAGCTCCAAATAGGAAGTGTTTACGGGAGTATACTGAATAGGTTTTATATTGTAGTGGTGAATATGTTCTTGATTGGTTTTTCGTTCAAGAACTCATAGGAGGGGAACATTTGAATTACCAAACCGGGATGTTTCCACAAATGAAGCTTAGAGAAATATACATGTGTCCGTGGAGAAGGCAGGCGGGTAGTCTGCAAAAATAAAATTAGTGTTTCCAGCACTTTTACCATTGATTATATTGAGCTTAAAGCCAAGAACATCCTTTAGATAATCATTAAGAATAACCTTTTCATTGGCAATAGGTGAACTAATGTAGATCTTGCCCTCCTCCTTTGAATAATTGAAATGAAAAGGTCCTTTTTTACGAGCGGAAATTCTTTTATTAATAGAAAGACATAAATCATTCATACAGGTGAGTTCCTCGTAGGGTAATTACATATATAGATAATCCATCCAATTGATCCTTTGAATTTGTTCTTGATCACCTAAGGGTGGTGGCGGTTAATCATAGGGTCTAATTTTTACTTCATATTTACGATCTTTTCTCAGGATTTCGTAGGTATTTTGAGAATATAGTCGACAAGAGCCACTTCATACTTTCTTTCAAATTTGATGGTGGGGGAGGGTTTCGTCCAAAAATCCTTTGTTCTATTCAAGTCATTGTAGAGAGGATCAGAAACATTGGACATGAAAGTCACATAGAAATCATTGGGCATTGTTAATATCTTCAGCACTGACCCAAGAATCAAAATCAGAGTTGTATCCTAACCAGCGAACAAGCAACTGTCTCTGGCCCCTACGAGTACGACTCTTTAATATCTTTTCAATTTGATAAATTTCACTAGTGTTTCTAATTTTTTGAAGTTCATATTCATAAAAACCGCCGAGAATCTCATCATCTTTGTGTCTCGCAGTCGATATGTCGTGGTGTGGTAAAGCTTTCTAATTTAGTTAATTATTAATTGAGTAAAAATATATTAAGATACAAAAACAAAGTTTCAAAAATACCACTTTTTAAGATAAGGATATAAATCGTGGAATGTGTGGGCTTGGAGGGAACTTGCTCAATAACCAATTTCCTTGCTAAATGCGTCAATTTACTGGAAGGACGTGGTTAGGTTTTTCATATATATATACCCCAATTTTTGAGACTGAAGGCAGACTTATTGACTTGCCGGGTGAACCTCTGCCCGTTTGTTTTCTCATTAGAAATACCTTGGACTTTGTCGAATCATTGTAAGTGTCTGTATCTTATTTATATATTATTGTTGTTTTTGAGACTTGTGGTCTACTTGGGACAGCCAGTCCCAGTAGACGGAGTATATCCGATTATATTATATGGTAAATGAATAAAAGTATTGTATTTTAGACAACCTTTCTACAATCTACCATTAGCCCCTCGAACACGTCACAACAACTGGTGGCCGTTGGAAAAACTGGGTCGAGGAGACTAAATAAGGATGCAAAATTCAAAAAAAAATCGAAATGACCGTTTTAGAGGAGGAAAGTAAATTTACTTTGCTTTTAGTGGCGCTCAAATTAGCAAAACTTCGAGCAGCTTTGCTTGAACTTTGGCTATTAGAAATAGAATTGTATCCCCCCAAAGAGTTGAATACAATAGAAAAAATGGAGAAAAGGCTCAATCAAGAATTGTAAAATGAAAAAAAATAGTATTCAGTATTTAGCAAGTAGAAGTATGTGTAATGTTAGTAGTTTTATTAGTGTTAGTAATAACTGTAGTGAAGTAGTGCCGTATATACCTAAATAATAAAGTAATTGTACCGCGAATTAAAAGAATAAAATAAAACATAATACGTAAAGAAAAATCTAGCTGGACCGATGAAACGTTGGTAGAAACAGAAGAAATTTAGGCATAATAGAAGCAAATAGGGTCTTAATTCTGTCTTACTACAGGTACAGGCTATAGACTTATTTTTCAAGGATTACACTGCTACAATATAGCAAAGGAAGCACATAAATTGTGGTCCGAACAATTATAGGTTAGAATCTGCCATTTCCGAGTATTTTAGAAGTAGAGATGCTTTGAAAATATTGCATCTTACGACGTAATAAGCAATAGAATTACCTTTGTTAAAGCTAACCAATACTAGGTTAGTTATGTAGTTTCACAGGCAAAGGGAAGGAAAAGATATATAAATATATATAATTAAAGTAGTTGAGGAAAGGGATGGGAAAAAACGAGAAAAGTAACGTTATAAGTAAGAAAGCAAAGGTGGAAGCTTAGCAAAATTCACCGAAGGAAGCAAAGAAGAGTTGTTACCCAGCTCTGATGGGAACTCTGCATAAGGCGAGAAATTCGGTGAAAGAAACCGTTAAACACAGAAAATGGAGGCACGGGGATGGGTCTTAAAAGGGCCTCCTTTCCCTATACAGATGAACTTCATTTGAATAATGGTGTTAGAAAAAGTTCTAATTCTGAATTAGCTGCGCGAAATGTGTCAGAAGAAAGTTCAAATGTGAATTTTAAACCATGGCTGCTTTTGAGCCATGTAGATGTAAAGCTACCAGTGTATGAAAACTGTTATGCTTGCTTACAAAGAATATAAGCCCAGAGTAGGACAAACAGAAAAGGTAATGCATCCTTTTGGGATAGCTAATATTGATAATTCTGGTCCGCTTTTACGGTTACTCAATGACGAACCATCCTCAAGTCTAGTCTAATTATAAATCAGTACAGTTTAGTCAAATATCAGATAGAGTGTATATCAGATAAATACGGTCTGACAGTAGAAATCAAATAGAGTGAAGCCAATAGTCCCTTATATCCCAATTAGTCTACAAATAAATTGTGTCTAGGAAGCCAACAAAAACTTTATCAGGGGAACAATTACACAGTGGCGTTAATAGTTGACTCGTAACTTTTAATAGGTGTAGTGAAACTAATTAAATTATACATATTTAAAATCAGCATTAAAAGGCAATTCGTTTAGTACGTATATTGAAAAGAATTTTTTTGGGGAATAATTTTAAAAAAAATTGTTTTTTTTTAAGAATTTTGAAAAATAATATTAATAAGAAAAACAGCAAGAGTTTACATTAAGTGCACTACATGTACAAGCTAGCTGTAATCTTATTATAATTAGTTATAGTCTGGGAGAATATTTTTTTTTATTAGTTACAAATGGTAAGGGGAGGAAAAAGAGAAATTTTAAAGAAGCACTATAAAGGTTTAAGCAAAACTTAGAATAAGCTTAGAAAGCAAAAAGAGTGCTAGGTAAAGGAAACGAAAAGCGAAAAAAAATTATAACCAAAAAAAAAAAAAACTTACCAGGAGGTAAAAGCCAACGACAATACCCTTTAAAAATCAGCCAAAAATTAACCCCATCGTCACAAGAAAACCACAGTAGTTCAAGATAATAATTTTAACTCTAGCGATGTATTGGATCTGAGAAAACGAATTGGCACACGAGATCCCTAGTTTAAACAATTGGTTTTCACCTCTGCCAACCCAAAAACCCAAATCCCAAGCCGTCGAACCCTAACAGAAACTAAACGTATCCACTTTTTAATTGAAAATAAAATATAATCTTTCACAACAAAAAAACTCGCAGTAATGAACATAAATTCATTCTTTTAATTCTCCCAGATACAAGCTTATCAATTAACCGCAGATACGGAGCACCGAATTCAAAGCTATTTAGACTTGCAAGGGAATTATTGCCTCTCTTTGTTTGGCAAATAAATTAGTATTTAAAGCTAGGATAAAATTGGCAACCAAAACATATCGTAAAAATTGCATTTTAAGGAAGAAATGAGAAATAGCAAATGCAAGGCAAAACTTAATTAAAAGTGTTCCAAAAAAAATTGGCTGAAAAACTTCAGTACTTTTCTAACACAAAAACTTTCTAATAAAAAATTTTAATAATTTCAAAAAAATACAAGTTGAAATAATTATACACCCATCCGTCCAGCTTAGAACAAGGGCTATGTAGAATTTTATCACGAGAGTCAAAATTAGTTCACACTTGCTAAGGTTTATTAAATAGAACATGGGACAAATAAATGTAGGCTTTAAAAAAAAAGATGCTAATTACTTAAACAGAAGAAAAGACATGAAAAAACCCTTTTGTACAACATAAAAATCGAAAAAAAAGAAAAAAAAGGGTTAAATTTAAAAACAGATACAGACGAAAGTAAAGGAACAGAAATTGTGACACAAAAGGACACAATTTGAAGTCAAAATTCAAGGCAAGACAACTTAAAGTTGGGAAGTTAAAGTGAAAACATTTATGTTTGCTTATATGTCTTAAAAAAACTACCGTACGTAAAAAAAAAGAAATATGGAAATAAGGATATATTCCTTGGAAAAGAACCACCTTTTTACTAAAGGGAGGAGCCTATGGGAAGATCTTAGCTAAAAATAAAGTGTAGATATACATAATATATTGTTGTGTCTCGTGTTCTTAATCAACCTATTAGATTGAACAGAATCACAAGGAAAACTGCTGTTGAACCTACCAGACGCTTTTTATGATGATCAAGCACCAAATAGATATTACTGAGGAGAGGGCACAACAAGAAGGTAAAAAGTCAGAAAATTCCATCTCAAGCTTTTTTCAAACTGATTCTTAAGCTACAAATTTAGCTATTGCTGAATATAGTTTTGAAAAAAATATATATATATTCTTTTAGAAGAGGATAAGTCTTAAATATGTGAATTATTACAATTAAACCAGGTATTATGCAGAAAAAAAACTGTTCTCGGGTTTTTGACAACCCTTGATAACACGTAGCGCGTAGTGGAAAGATATATTGCGATTTTTTTTGCGCCTCATAATGCATAGACGTGTAATTATATTTGCAAACTCGTGTTACTAAGAAATGAACAATAAATCACTCCCTGGAAAAAAAGACTTACCTAGACGGAAGTGGAAAGAACCACTTATTATAAAGGCTTATTAGCCTGAACTTGAGGATATTTCATAAGTGCTTTAATGATTATGGGATTGTTTATATATGTTTTTAAATATTGGTATTATAGGAAACATCAAACCCCAGAGGGAAGGATGTAAGAACCCCTGTCTGCACGAAACCATAATCTCTCGCAAAGAAATTAATTAATTTAAAAAAAAGAACTTTTATCTGCAACTGCAGACAACGGTTGGCACTACGAGTGCATAAATATGAAAGTAAAAGATGCGATATATAGTGAAGTGAATTCTTTGCTATGACAGTAGTAATACTTTTGATTGTAATTAAATTGGTATTTTGAGCGTTTTGCTAATGGAAAAAAAAGAGTTATAACACATTTTAGTGTTTCTTTTTGAGAAATTTACTTTGAAAAAAAATGCTTTGTGTATATTTAAATTACTATATAGTGTTTTAAAATAACTTTTAAAACTTTAACCAAATGTATTTTTTGATAAATGTTGTATCTAAGTTTTGTTACTTAACAATGCTTGTGTAAGTTTATTACACACTGCTTGTGTATATACTATGTTTTTAATTTACTTTAAATTTTAACTAGTGATGTAATGTTATATGTAAATGTCTGACCTCGAGTCAAAGTATTAATATTTTTTTTGTAAAATAATCAGTTAAGTATTAAGTTTGAAAAGAATGATCCGGCGAGAAACATAACGTTTCGATTGAAGAGATATATTATTATTGGAGTAATTAAAAGCGAAAAAAGTAATTAAAAGAATTAAACTGTACAAAATTGAGTTTTTATTTCTACTATATATGTAAAATTTTATGCTTTATATGTATACTAATGGGAATATTTATTTTAGATACAGCCTAAGCTAATTTTTTTTGGACAACAAATTTTTCATAACATCTTTTTGGATCAATTTCTCAATCATTTCAAAGCCAGTTCAAATATATCCTGATACTATCATCGCTTACTCAATCAACGGAAATTTGGAAACTATAGCAGTAATACAGACTTTACTACAAGTTCGTCAGAAAGTGAGATAAAAACAGAACTTAATTTAGACCTAGAAAATGCGCTACATAGCCACAGGGCTTATGTTATAGAAATATGTGAAAAAAAAAATATATGTGAAAATTTAAAAGTCAATAATGTTATATGTAATTTAACCAAGGCATTTCTAAAACGAAAAATAAACGGTATATCAGCCACGTCACAGAGATAAATTAAATTATTAAGGGGAATTAAATGTAAACTCAAATGATTCATAAACCAGTATAATATAACTTGAAATCTAATTTTAGCAAAACCATTAATATTATGTTTAAGCCGCTTGGGGTCAAGTAAAACAGAAGATGCATATGAAGAGAGTAAAAGAGTAATCGTCAGTCCTAGAGACAGAGAAAAAGAAAAACAAGGATAAATTTCAAATTGAAATCCTTCGACAAAAATAAAAGGAAAAAGTCCAATATGGGACCAGAAACATAACCCTAAGAAAACCCATTGAGGGTAGATGCACATAATGACCCAAAGATGGCAGCATAATAGCTTTAAACAAAATTAAGTTGTTTTAAAAGTAAAATATTGAGAATTGGGACAATTCTTCTTTAAATGGGGAGTATTGTGGTAAAGCTTTCAAATTTAGTTAATTATTAATTGAGTAAAAATATATTTAGACGCAAAAACAAAGTTTCAAAATACCACTTTTTAAGATAAGGATACAAATCGTGGAATTTGTGGGATTGGAGGGAACTTGCTCAATAACCAATTTCCTTGCTAAATGCGTCAATTTACAGGAAGGACGTGGTTAGGTTTTTCATATATATACCTTGATTTTTGAGACTGAAGGCAGACTTTTTGACTTGCCGGGTGAACCTCTGCCCGTTTGTTTTCTCATTAGAAATACCTTGGAGTTTGTCGGATCATTGTAAGTGTCTGTATCTTATTTATATATTATTGTTGTTTTCGAGACTTGTGGTCTACTTTGGACAGCCAGTCCCAGTAGACAGGATATATCCGATTATATTATATGTTAAATGAATAAAATTATTGTATTTTAGACAAACTCTCCACGATCTATTTTTAGCCTCTCGAACATACCCCGTCGGAACGCCTCATTAGTTCGGTCATTGCCTAAGGCACGCTACCAAAGTTTAATTACCTTAGGGCCAGAGTTTATCTCCACTATAAAGGAAGAATAAAGGCATCTACGACTACAACCCCCTAATACCATAAAATAATACTTCGGTGTCCAGGATTTTGGACACTTTAAAAAGTTCAGTGCTTCAGAAATAATTCCCCTTTTCAAAAATAATGGTGATTCTATTAATTCGAACAGTATCACCAACATTAAATTTCTTCTTCTTCACATTTTTTCTTTTTCACCATTGGAATATTGCTTTAGAAAAGCATCAAATGTATTTTCACTGCTATGAACTTCCCGAGGGCTTGAGTTGGACAATGATCGATGGGGTCGATGGTTGTATATCCGAATGATTTTGTCTAAATCATGAATAAAAGCAGGTGTATTTTTCGGCGTACAATATCTTGAAATTAATAGACAAATCGTTCTTATCAATCGTTCAGCCAATGCAGCCTTTATCGGGCTGTGACCATCATAAAGTGTTGTATTATATTTCAATAGAACCTTTTGCACATGGGGATTAACAAATTCACTACCACGATCCGATTGAATTTTTCTATAGCAATCCTGCTCAAGAATACTTTCTAAAGCCTGAGCAACTTCAACACCTCTCTTTGACCGTAATGGGATGGCATAGGCATAGTGATTAGAGACACTGATTGCCACTAGAATTTATTTGTAGGGTGCATTGTGACGTTGTTGAATCGCGTCAAAAGTTAAAAGATCAGTTTGCATTATATGCAGAGGGATAAAGGCTTTAGTTTTTTGATATTGTTTGCCACAAAGCCTGCGACTCCGATGCAGTGTGTAACTCGGTTCATTCTGTAGATACTCTTTACCTTTTTTTAATGTGCTGCCAGAGGCAACTTTAGAAAGCGTTTTGGGGGAACTTAAACTTCCCGCTTCACCAACATTTTCATAGACATGTTTCAGAACTTCATCCATTTTGAACGAAAACACGTAGTGTAATGTCCGCTCCCCTTTTGCGCACTGGTGGGTGAATCAACCAGTCTTCACTTTTGACTAGCAGCCACAGGGTTTATAAAATCATTGTTGCTGCTGCTGCTAGTATTGCCAAATATTGTATCTTCTTCTTTTTTAAATGCTTTTGGTGCTGGTGTTTATGGAGGGCCATACTATCTTAGTTTCCGTTTAATGTTCTTATTGCCGACAAGAGTTTTGGGAAAGTTTGAAGCTTTTAGAAAGTCGCATGAATTATTGTCAAATGATAAATGTACATTAC
Source organism: Artemia sp. Qi Xiang Cuo (assembly GCF_049724085.1). Lineage (NCBI taxonomy): Eukaryota > Metazoa > Arthropoda > Branchiopoda > Anostraca > Artemiidae > Artemia > Artemia sp. Qi Xiang Cuo. Next base: position 46,274,245 of record NC_142808.1, on the reverse strand, counting down.
GATTAGTCACCATATCAAAAATTAAATCAACTAGATTACAACTTTTTCCCTGAATTATAATTCGTTTCCCTGCGCTGTCGACTTGAACTTGATGATCACTAGCAGTTTCAACAATATTATCTATCGAGTTGTTCGTGATTCTAGCTCGCTAATAACTCTCAATAAGTAAATATATCCAGGTGCCCCTAAATTTCTGCTGTAAGTGTACACTCAGGCAACAAATAAGCCCTACGGCTATATTTTGCTAGATCTTAATCAGAGCACACCCGAGGATCTACATGTAGTCACCGACATTTTCGACAATGAAACTACCGTATATCTTCCAGTGAACAGTAGAAAAAGCTATTAGTTGTCATTATGACACTGAAGAAACTACACGAACAACGGCATTTATTTTCCGTTTTAGGCACTTCAAAACCTCCACTCAGGAAGGCTATACTGAAACATTGTGTTGACAATGATTTTATTAATCTAATATCTGAACTTTGTTTAAATTTAACTGAGGGTAATTTACACTTGCCAAACGGTGTTAGGCAACAGACAAAGCAACATCGTTTTACTGTACGCGCCTTGGCTTGCAAAAACAAGGGAACCTTTTTTAAAAGAAAATATCTCCTTCAAGCGGGCGGTAGCTTTTTTACACTTTTACTGCCAATAATTGCAGGACTTGTAAACAGTTTTCTCTAGAGAATGGCTAAACCCTATAAATTAACACCATTTGAACTTGTCCTCTCGCCCATCGAACATTTTGAAGACAATCTAAGCAAATTCATTAATGATGAGAATATTGCTGATGACAAAAAACTGCTTTTACTTCAAGATGCATTGCGACGTGTGGACAAACATAGACCTTATCGTGAGAGACCCGCTGTTACAATCACAGATCCCTCAAAACAGGAAACATCTCCTCAAGATTCTGTGCAATCACAGGAGAAGGAATTGAATTCTATAGTGTCAACAATTGGAAACCTATTGCCAGTGACCTATCGAGAACAGAGTAAAAGAGTATTATCATATCTCAGGTTGGAAACTGCTAGTGATCATCAAGTTCAAGTCGACAGCGCAGGGAAACGAATTATAATTCAGGGAAAAAGTAGTAATCTAGTTGATTTAATTTTTGATATGGTGACGAATCGTAAAGGACATTTATCTTTTGACAATAATCTATACACCTTTCTAAATGCATCAAACTTTTCCAAAAGTCTTATTGGCAATAAGCAAATTCTAAAGAAACTAAGAGAATATAGTCCTCCAACAACGCCAACACCAACAGCATTTAAAAAGGAAGAAGATTCAATAATTGAAAATAGTAGCAGCAGCAGCAATGATTTTATAACACCAGTGGCTGCTAGACAAAAGTGAAGACAGATTGATTCACCCTCCAGTGTGCAAAAGAGGAGTGGACAATACACTAAGTGTTTGCGTTAAAATGGATGAAGTTCTGAAACATGTCTATGAAAATATTGGTGAAGCGGGAAGTTTAAGTTCCCCCAAAACGCTTTCTAAAGTTGCCTCTGGCAGCATATTAAAAAAAGCAAAAGAGTATCTACAGAATGAACCGAGTTACACACTGCATCGGAATCACAGGCTTCGTGGCAAACAATATCGACAAACAAAAGCCTTCTTCCCTCTGCATATAATGCAAATGGATCTTTTAACTATAGACGCGATTCAACGACGTCACAATGCACCCTACAAATATATTCTGGTGGCAATCAGTGTCTTTAGTCGCTATGCCTATGCCATCCCATTACGGTCAAAGAGCGGTGTTGAAGTTGCTCAGGCTTTAGAAAATATTTTTGAACAGGATTGCTATATAAAAATTCAATCAGATCGCGGTAGCGAATTTGTTAATCCTCATGTGCAAAAGGTTCTATTGAAATATAATACAACACTTTATCATAGTCACAGCCCGATAAAGGCTGCATTGGCTGAACAGTTGATAAGAACGATTCGTCTATTAATTTCAAGATATTGTACGCTGAAAAATACACCTGCTTTTATTCATGATTTAGATAAAATCATGCGGATATACAACCATCGACCCCATCGATCATTGTCCAAATCAAGCCCTCGGGAAGTTCATTGCAGTGAAAATACATTTGATGCTTTTCTAAAGCAATATCTCAATGGTGAAATAGAAAAAAATGTGAAGAAGAAATTCAATTGTGGTGATACTGTTATGACAACAAGTTATGAGTTCTGTTGCTTTGGCAGTGGAAAAACTGAGAGCCAGTGGAAATAATATAAAACTTCTTGTTCCTGATGCAATCACCAATCAACGTCATATTGCCATGGGGTCAAGCACATTATCTGACTCATACTTTATCAATGGCGAAATTCCGTCAAAACTCGCCTTGGCATTTTTAAAAAGCGCTAGTGCAATAGGATCGTGGACTGGATGCCCACATAAATTTGAAATGTTTGGACTTTCATCTCTTGTGTGCAAACTAAGCGGTGTCTCGCTCCACAATCTATCTTTTGATAAATCATCTAGAAAAATTGTATGAGCTGACCATGCAAACCCTAGATCATGATTAGAAACTATGTGAAAATGGTATAGCAGAAGATATGTTTTCTATAACACATGGTATCATTGTACTGGATTTTTCTGGTACGCAGGATATGAGTATAGTACGTACGGGGAGTGTGCGTTTAGAGTGTACATTTGCTGACCCATTGGCTGAGAGTATTGCACTAATCTTACTAAATCAATATGAAACCTATTCGGAAATCACTCCCGAAGGTAGGGTTCTACAAGACTTGGCACCATGAAAACCAGTCAAATAATCAATGTATTTAATATGGATCCCTACATATCCCAGTACAAATCCTATTGTCTGCCCTCGAACTTTCTTGGAAAAATTCAAAGTGTCAGCAATACCTTAATTATTGTTAATAGCAGTCCGTCGACTGTGCTGAAGGGTCATTGGCTGTGCATCTTTCAAGCAATGAAGACGACCTGAATTTTTTGATCCTCTTGGTCTACCCTATACATTCTACACATCCCACATAAGCAACTATATTGAGAGCAGGGGGAAAACTATTATTCAAAATCGGAGAATAGTGATCGGAGGAGGAGATCATCCTCGCTCGATAAATTCAGGGTGGAGGAATGGGAGAGGAGTAACTCTGTGACGTAACCTCTTTCGAATCGTGGGGGAGCCATCTACATTGAATATATGGCAATGTTTTCAAAAGTATGTCCACGATATTATTCTGCTTTGTTCCAATTAATATATCAATAAATTGAGTATAAGCATTTGAGTCACATCGACAAAGCTTCATACAATAGTCCAATGGGGGAGAATCAGTCCTCATTATATTGTCAAATGTTTCCCGAGAGAATATCCTGCGTTGAAGAGATAACTCAAGAAAATCATCATCCAAAATCAAATGTTTTTCCATAAACACCAGATTCGATCTAATTCTATCTTTCTCAAATTTATTCATTTTTCAATCCTATCACTCTGACTGCTGACTCTAGACTCCCGCTAATATTTTCGGTCCTCTGATTGGCTTAGAAGAAGAGACTTAATCCTGGATCCCGTTATCGGATCAATAAAATTCTCCCATCGATTATGTAATCAATTTCTCATAAATCCATTTGTCCTAGTCGATTACGCAATCAATTTCATGGAAATCCTCTCCCCTTCGATTAGGCAATCAATTCCTCGGAAATTCACTTGTTCTAGTCTATTACGCAATCAATTTTTCTGAAAATCACCTGTCCTAGTCGAGTCCTGGATCAATACATTCCCCCTAGCAATTATGTAAATCACCCCCCAGTGTCATTACACATGGACGAACAACAAATAAATCGACCTTGACCCCATCCATTAGACTCGATCGATAATCCTTAAATAAATTATTTCCCGTCGGAGTTAGACTAAATTGTAGATGGCAACAGTGGTGTCGTCTGGGAGCTCATGAGGCCTTTCTACTTACATATGAGAAATAGATTTTTAATGAGCTCTTTAGCATCTCTCTATGATGTTTTAGTAGCCCGCTAGGCCTGGAATAAGGAAGGAAAAACGACTGTTTTAACATTTTTTAACTTTTAGTTAAACTTTTTTAGTTAACTTTTAGCTCTTTACTAGGTTGCAGCTAACGCTACCATGACAAAGGGTACATTGCAAATTCTCCTAGGAAACTAGTTGGCATTAAAATCTTTGAAATCTAATAGATGGTAGAATTTTTATACACCTAGTAAATATAAGCAATAGCTTATAATTGAACCATTAAACGTCTATTTACGACGGTGTGGTAGCCTGCTAATGTTTCAGTAGCTAACTGATGAGCAGACGATTTATGAAACTTACTATGGGGTCTGGGAGGGGAGTGTACCGGAGGGGTTCTTGTGAACATCCAGTTAAGGGTTCTGGAACATAATTATTAAAATGATACCTGTTTTGGACTTCAAAGCTTTTCCACTTAAGAAGTGGTACCATAAGTATTGTTTTCAGTGCTAAATCGCACTTACGAAAGTAAAATTGGAAAAAAAACACACGTATATAAGAGCAATGGCTTTCAAATGAGTCATTAAAAATCCCTTTTATAGGTTCTGCCAACCCAATAGCGTTTGCACTTGAGAAATGACACCAAAAGTGTCGTTTTTAGTGCCATTTGGAACTTGATGATGGTGGAATTTATATGAAAGACGTAGAGATGTGCAATATCTTTTGTATGAGCTATAAAATATCTTCCAACAATGTTCTGGTAGCCTGCTAGTGCCACCCCTTGAGACATAGCACAAAAAGTACTATTTTAGTGATATATGGCACTTGCAGTCGGCAGAATTTATAAAAAGCACGTAGACATGAGAAATAGATTTTGAATGAATCATTCAGGATCTCTCTATGATTTTCTAGTAGCCCGCTAAGCCTGTTGAAAAAAAAAGAAAGAAAGAAAGAAAAACGGGAGAGAGACCAGTGCTACCGATGCAAAAAAGTGATTTTCCTTGTTGTTCAGGGAGGGGGACTGTTACTTCCGTGTTTGAGGTTTTTGACCATGTTGATTCCAATGGTACACTTTTTATTTTAATCTGATGGCATTTTCGAGGGGGTTGAGGCTTTTCTAGAAATCACCATAAGTTTCTTTCCGTAATAAACTTTTACTTTTAAGACGAACTGAAATTATAGTTAACATTCCTGAGTCAGTGTCATATGGGAATTTTTTTTTTTGACTTGGCAGTTTTTTTCTAAACGCGTTTTTTTAACTTGGTTACTATGGGCTGTGTTTCGCTCTTTACTATTTTGCAGCTACTGCTGCAACCATGATACCTCGCCGGGACATGCTTTAAAAAATAAGCCTAGAAAATGACTGAAAAAAAAACAACAACAAATACGATACTAATAAGCCCGATACTGATACGCCCGATATCACATACAGCCCTTCCCCAGGGACTATGAAGGGCCATATTATCATCAAAACCATATATATTGGACCTTTGAACTATGTGAAACAAAATGGCTGTTTCTAAATTTATATAGGACTAGTTTGAGAGGAACGGGCCTGTAGGGAGGGGGAGGGTTAATTACCCTTCAATATCTTTGGTCACTTAAAAAGTCCACTTAAAAATTTAATTCCCTTTCCAATGAGCGATTACACACCTCTCTATGATGCTCTGGCTACCCCCTAGCCCTGCTAGAAAAAAAAAGAAAAAAAAGGAGACAGATCAGTGCTACCCATGCAAAAAAGTCATTTTCCTTGGTGTTCAAGATGGGGGACTGTAGTTATCCTACAAAAAGTTTTGGATCATGCTGATGCCAATGGTGCACCTATTATTTTTATTTGACGCCATTTTCAGGGGGTTTCAGGCTCTTTTTTGAAATCCCCATAAATTTCTTTTCGTAATAAACTTTTACTTCTAAGATTAACCGAAAGAATAGTTACCATTCCTGATTTAGTGTCAGATGAAAATTTTTTGGCACTAGACAGTTTTTTTGAAAACACATTTTTTAACTTTTGATTACTATGGGCCATGGTTCGATCTTTACTAGGTTGCAGCTACCGCTGCAACCATGATTACAGAAAACTAGCGCTTTACTGAAAACACAAAACAATATAGAAGTTTTGGTACGGTAAAAGTAAACCTTTAAAGAACACGTCTAACAGTACAAAAGTAAAGCATTTTAAGACTGTTGATTTATTTATTTCTTTCGTTCAATTTGGCGTCTCTTCTGCATAATGAGCTCAGTTCAATGATTGACAATCGTGTTGTATATTAAAAGTAAATTTAATAATTATTTTTTATACAATTTTAAAGCGTCCCTACAGACTCACTTTATAATTTTTATCACAACAACATGTTTTCAATAAAGCGCTAGTTCTCTATAATCCTACTAACATAGGGAAATATCACCAGTTGGTTTTTGGGGACCGATTTGGGGACAATGATAGACATTGGGGGGCTCCTTGTCCTTCAATAATCACCAGCTTCGAACGATTTGGGGACATTGATTTTGGGCAAATGATTGACATTGGGGGCTCTTAACTTTTAGCTATTAAACGGAGCACTAGGACTTGAATTCTCCGATTGAATGAGCCCCTTTAGAAGTTTTTCGACTGCTCCTTCGATACGAATTGTTGTTTTCTAAAACAAACAAATAAACAATATGATGTGGCAACACGATTTTTTTCTTATACATCGATAATGCGCGGCAGCTCATAGTCTTTTTCAAGGAATAAAACAAAAAAAAAAGTTTTTTTTAACTGGAAGTAAGGAACTTAAAACTTAAACTTAAAACTTAAAATACGAACAGAAATTATTCCGTACATGAAAGGGGATGTCCCCTCCTCAACGCCTCGCTCTTTCCGCTAAAGTTTTTTATTGTTTATAAGAAAATAGAGTTGTGAGAAAGTCAAACTTTAGCGTAAAAGTCTCTAATACGCTGAATATGATGGTGTGATTTTTATTCAGGTTCTATAACTTTTAGGTGGTCTTTCCCCCTTATTTCTAAAATCAGCCAAATTTTCTCAAGCGCGTAACTTTTAATGGGTAAGAATAAACTTGATGAAACTTATATATTTGAAATCAGCATTAAAATTCCGTTTTTTAGAGTTTTGGTTACCATTGAGCTGGGTCGCTCGTAACTTACAGTTCGTTACCACGAACTATTTGAAAAAAGAAAATAATATTTTATTTCATTTTCGGTTCTTGTTTCTGTATAAAAATTAAGGTTTAGCTTGCTATTTCTATGTTGGAAATTTGTGTTTAACAATTTTTAACAGCATATGCTATTTTTAAATTATGGAAACAAATCATCTTGCTTGATTTAGTTTTATACAAGCTCAAGTTGACCTAAAAAAAAAAAAAAAAAAAAACTATATCATTCCCCAAAAATTATATCTACTCTCTTTGATAATCTGGATAAACTTAAAATCTTATGATTTATCAAATTGTAAGAGCAGAAGTAGTAATAGAAAGTTTAAACTTAATATCCTCAATCAGTCTCTGGAAATTACTGAGATTTTAATGTCAACAAGCCTACACCGAGTGCCTCGTGATATAGTTTTACAACTTGACGGAAAAATTGTGTAGCTGTAGGGGTGTGGTGTTAATATACCCAATCTACCTGGAGACATAGTTACTGGACCTTTCAACTATGCTGAACAAAAAGGCTATCACATAATTTTGATGTGAGGTCTTTGAAAATTATGGGTTTGGGAGGGTGCTGCTTGCTTTTCAATTAATTTTCACTCTGAAAAAGGGGAAAAGAACTTTTAATTTCCAATCAAATTGAACCAATTAAAAGTTTTCATGATGCTGCTATTGATGATAGAGCGGCGCGGCCTACGATATTGCTCATATGCCCTTTTCAAAACCTACATTCACATTGTCTTTTGGCTTATTTGAAACTCCCCCTATATGTTCCCTAAAATTTTAACCCTTATGGCTTTGTACTATCAGCAACACTTTATGATTACCTGTGACTTAAAAATGTGAACTTTCTGATTTCCAATTTACTGAACTTTCAATTTCCTTTTAATGAACATCCGAAGTCTGTCCAGGGAGAATAGGGATTGTGGGATTTTTTGGGGGAATATTTGAACTGTTGTGAATTTTTTAAGAACTATTTTAGATTTTAGAACTATTTCTCCTTTTTCAGAAATTATTTTGTATTTTGTAATAACAAAGCTATGCATTCCCATCAGTCATCTATGATAATCATGTAATTGTTGCTATTGTAGGACAAAATTATCTGTATACCGTACAAAATAAATTAACAACAATATTTAAAAAACAAATAGTAATAAAAATTACTGCTTCAAACACATTCAACCACAAATCCGCTATGTCTATAAAAATTTGAAGACTAAAATGTTTTTTAGTTACACTGAATGTTACATATTCTTTAAATTAGAGTAAACAAAAAGCCCCCTTAAAGGAGCTAAATATGGGAAAACTCGGGTTCTGATATGGGCCTAGTGGTGGATCCAGAGGGGGACGCCCCCTCCCCTTAGCGTAGTCTATAGTAGTGTAATTTACATGATTAACTCAAGTTTGCGTTAATTAAGCTTGCTCCTAACGCAAGTTTATTGGATCAACCTATTTTGCGCCCCTCCCCTAATTTTTTTTTTCGAATCAACCTTTTTCGCGCCCCCTCCCCCTAAAAAAATATTGGATCTGCCCCTTTGTAGGCCTAGTGGATTATGCCCAATATTTTTAATACATATATTAAGTTTGAATAAGTGAATTTAATTTGAACATGTGGCTACAGTACTAGTAAGCTGGCTACAATTTTCTTACTCGCTTGCACTAATGCACTAGTTTCATGTAAGTTTTAACCAATATCAACGAGTATTAATAAATTGGTGATACTTCTGTAAAAAAAAAATGCCTAGACCACTACCTGACAGTTCGTGTAGAAAAGTTTTTTTTAAGGTAATATATGTGCTTGTATAATGAATGGATGGTTTTGGGCTTTTACTCTCCCTCTCCCCTGCGGAAAAAATCATCCTCCCCTACAGAAAAATGAACTCTTGAATTCTAATCTAATGAACACATCCCAAAGTGTTTGTGATCATCAGGTAGAGTTGAGAATGTGGAAGGGGCAGTCTTCTTCCTAAACGGTATAAGTTCTGCTCATTTTGAGGTTAATGTTATTTCTTGCTTTCATAATAACAGTGTACATAAGAAATATTCCCAGAAATCATAAGGGAGTGGATATCAATTTCACTTTTATATGTGTTTTTCAAAGTTTCTTTTGTACCCCATCCCTAATACCCCTCCCCCTCCTCACCCGAACTAAATATGTATTTATTTGATAGCTCAATAAAAAAATTATAATTTTATATACAATAATAATAAGTATATAATAGTTTAGAAACAAATTTCGTTTCCATATTTGCATATCGGGAAGGTGGGGGTAAAGCATAGAATATATTAAATTCGTAAACTAACCTAACCTAGGTACCTTTCCCTCCTAACCCCTAAACAAAACAAAATTTAAAAATTTTCGATGTTATGACGGTTCGAGGTTTTGACGAATTTTTTGTCAAAATTATGACGGATTTTGTACTGCTCCTGACGTTCGTGCTCCTGATGGTTTGATGTGATGACACCTTCCCTTTTAGGTATCTCCTTCCCTCCCAAACTGCAAAACAATAAAAGAACCTATTGCAAAAGCTTAAGTGTCTTTTTAAGTTTTGCAATTTGTTCATTGCATAGAAATAATATTCGTTAATTGTTATTATGAAACTTAGGGACATTTTTCGCGGGGGAGTTTTCTACCGGGGAGGGTTTTTTTTTGCATTTAGTTCAATGAAAATACCATATTTTGGATATTCCTTAAAAAGAACTCTGTGTTTTCCGAAAACGCTGTTTTTATTCAACTTCTGCAGACTAGAGCAAACAACCTCAACTACCCTTAGGTAGTCAGGTGCCCCTCATAAAAATTGTCAATATTCATTTATGCCAGTTTTTTTTTAAATATAGCCAATTATTCGCATTCGTATCTTGTATAACCGGTTTTTTAAATATAGTCACTAATATGAATTTTGCAAGTCTCTAATTGACCTTATTTCGTATAATATGAATAATTCATTGTTGTTTCATGTTGAAACTTTGATACTGTCAAATTCAATGATTCTCATTTCTTTTTTAAATCACTTGAATTAGTACTCTCCTGTGTGTGATTTGGAACGGATTTTGAATTTTATGATATACCTGACAAAGGTGAAATATTTTTTTTCAGGGGATTCTGGCATAAAAGTGGTACGGGGAAGGAGTAGGAATGAGAATGTAGTGATAGGTAAATTGAAAGACGCTACATGGACCCTATCTTGTCAAAATCCCATATCCACAACATCTTAGAAAAGGATAGGGGGATGTAGATGGGACTCCGGAGGGGGGGACTGTTGTCTTGCAATTGAAACTTGAACTTATTGATAAAACTTGTACAAATAAACCAACTGATGATATTTCCCGAAGTGCAGCACTGGTCTTGCTTGTGCCGAGGATTTTTCTTTTCTCACGACCCGACCACTAATTTTTTTACACGATACATTTTCCTGGTTATGTTCTTGACCTTGTGGCTCTGCGCTTCCAGAATTGAACAGAAATTCAGCAAGACTGAAACGAAAATTATGAAGGTGTCATATACACAAACACACACACATATATATATATATATATATATATATATATATATATATATATATATATATATATATATATATATATATGTATATATATATATATATATATATATATATATATATATATATATATATATATATATATATATATATATATATATATATATATATATATATATATATATATATATATATATATATATATATATATATATATTGTGTATGGTTGGTTGCGACACATGTGGGAAAGATTAAAGCATGATATTTGGAATTTAATTCTTAGAATTTGAGTGAAAGTGAAACTGTTCTGGTGGATGGCTAGTGCTATGTAATTATTTGAAGTTAAATTGGTTGAAGGTCTGGCTCTCAGTGTTAAATGAAGGTTGGTTAAGGATGCTTGTATAAAAAAAAAATTTTGGGGGGGTATTTTGGATTTTGTTTATGAAAAGATTGGATTTTGGATTTGGATTTTGTTCCTTAGAAAAGACAACTGCTCCTCAAAAAATTTTGGAGAGCAAAGCCTAAAAATCCGGTCAGTTAAAGAAATGATCAAACCAATTTTACTTGGCGAGCGTGTCCGGAACTATAAGACAAAAATATATTGTTATTTGTCGGTTTTCTGTAGATTTTAAAATCGAGACTATTTTCATTTTTCAAAAGAAGAACATCAAGAAAAGGAAGTTTCCCATTCTCTTCCAATTCAACAGTAAAATTTAACTCCCCCCCCCCCACCCCCTCCAAACAACTAAGATGTTCCTAAAATACTTTTAATTCCTCCTTTCCATAATTCATTACTGAAATTATGTCATCCATATACCGGCCCCAAAAAATATGTTTTAAAAAATATGAAACTATCGCAATTGTTTCAAAATTCTCCACCAAAATATTTGCTAATAAAGGGGATAAAGGAGCCCCCATTGGCCTGAACTGAACTCTATCTATGATAATTTATTAAAATCTGACTGAATAAAGTTCAATTCACCCAATATAGTTGACCTTTGTCCAAATGTTATATCATTGAATGATAATGAACCGAATCAAGAAGGTCAAAGAGGCAAGCTTCCGCCTTTGCTTTGAAAAGAATTAGATAATTAAACAATATGTAGTTTTATTTGATTTTGCATATAAAATTTTGTTTTAAACTGTTTTAGTGTAGTTTTACTACTGATGACGGTCACAGTATATGTGACTGAAATATCTGGTATTTTTTTGAGAATTTCTATACACTGTCTATTAAAAAGGATTTTATCCCTATTTTGAACTTTTATTTTATTACTGTTAGATCTGAGAATACCAGTTTGTCTGTCTGCAATAGGTTATAATTAGCTTAGTGAGAAAAACGACGATGCAGATAGGTTTTAATTAAATATTTAATATATAGAAGTGGTTGTGTTAGCTATTTAATATAATGCGTTCTGGGTGGCCTGTTTTTCCATAATGAAAAAACTAAGCAATAAAAACCTATCGTTTGACTTGCTACTCGAAACTCTGTCAAATCGGAGGACCAAGGAGAACTAATGAACTTGTTCCCTTAATCAATTAATAGTAATTTCTGGCAATCAGATTTTTGTTATAATTAATCAAGTACCGCAAAAACCTGCTTTATAGTTTTGAATATATCCAACAGTTTATCATTGAAGGTTAATTGGCAGAGACGTTATCAGCAAGTTGATAGATAGTTAATTTTCTCATAAACATGTCTTCACGAATTAAAAAAAAATGGTATATAATTTTTCTAAGACGGTTTTGCATTAATAAGAAAAACATTCATCCTGATTATTGTTTTGGTTTTAAGATTAATTTTTAATTCTGTTTCTATTTTACTTCTAGATCCAGTTGGAAGGAGAAAAACGCGAAAAAACCGAAGATTTTTGACCATAAGTCAGGTTAATGTAAAGTTTGACTTTAAAGTTTTGACTTTCTTACTATTTCAAGGACAGACTTATCTAGAGGTAAGCTATAAATTTGTCAAAAATATATTGACAGTTATAAGTCACCCACTATGGATTCGGTGTTAATTGAAGAATGTAGTGTTGCCACAAAGTCTAAATCAGGGGTAGTTCCCCCAGAAATTGATGTCAGTCCACAGGTACTTGAGACTAGAGATGTGTCAAAGAAGAGTTTTAATGGTAAAAATGTGAAAAATTTGGCTAAATTTCAGCCAACTACACCCGATTCGGCTGAGAAAAGTGGACCAGTCAGCTTAAGTGTTCATATAACTAACGCACCTCAAAAACAACCATCAAAAGGACCCACAGAACCTTTGAAGACATCGTTTGTTTCGTCATTTGAAATTGGAAGGAAGGTTGAAGAAAAGGATCCAATTAAAACCCGACCTGAGCCAAGTATGTATTTTCAAACTATTATTTTTTTTTCATTATTATATATATAATAATTATTTTTATATAATTATTATTTTTTAACTAATAGCAAACGGGAGACCAAAAAAAATTTACTTCCCTGCGGAAACTTCGTTTTTGTTAAATAGTGCTGTGGGTAAAAATTATCAAGCTTTAGTCTTTGGGGTTTAGAGTGCTTGGAAATAAGAAATTCTGCATGACTTTTTGCAAACCTTAAGTTCACTGTATTTGGTCCAGAAGAAATCTAATGTACAAAAAAATCATTCCTCACTCTTGTCCTCACCTATGGATTTTTCTATAAGTTGCATATTTTCTTTTCACACCCAGAGAATGAAGTTTTGTATACATTTTTATCTTATATGTCTATGGTGAAACATTATATTCTGAGATCCGAACCTAGAAACAGTTGTCCGATTTAGTTTTGCAATTGTGTCTTAAATAAATCAATATTAACGCTAATAAGTTCTATAATAATTAATTTTTAAAAACAAAGTTTTTCCGCGGGGAGTAAAGAGTGAAGTTAAAACTTAAAGCGAACAAAAATTATTATTTCACAGCCTATTATTATTATTACCTAACATATATCAATAAAACTAATGCAAATAAATCAACTGGTGATATTTCCCTATAATTGTGGGATTACAGAAATTTATCGCTTTCCTGAAAACACAAAAGCCAAGTATAAAAAAACATGAATATTGATTTTGGAGTCAAAAGAATACATGCTTCACAACAGCAAAATAATCTATAACGCTTTTCACAGTCCTGCACAAGCTGTGATTTTAGTAACTTTCAGGATACAATTAAAATTATCTGAAAACTTAGGCATAAAAAATTATTTAAGTCATTACACAGCATATAAAATAATGGATTGATTTATCAGGTAACATCTTGGTCTCACCTAGTATTACTTGAAATGAAGAACATATCTACTGTAACGTGAACTCTCGAAATCCAGTTATTTCTGTCTATAGGAGAATTTTAAGTGGTGATAAAAATTCTAAAGCGAGTCTGTAGTGACATTTCGAACTTGTCTGCAATTAAATAAAAAAAAAACAAGTTTTTAAAACTGAAAGTAAGGAGCGACATTAAAACTTAAAACGAACAGAAATTATTCCGTATATGAAAGGGACTGTCCCCTCCTCAACGCCTCGCTCTTTACGCTAAAGTTTGACTTTCTCACAACTCTATTTTTGGTAAATAAAAAACATTAGCGTGAAGAGCGAGGCGTTGAGGCGGGGACAGCCCCTTTCATATACGGAATAATTTCTGTTCGTTCTAAGTTTTAATGTCGCTCCTTACTTTCAGCTTAAAAAACTTTTTTTTTTAATTTCTGATCGTTTTTTAGTTAATGCAGCTTTTATTTTGGCTCACCTTATTAAATAAGTAAACAAAATTTGCATAAGAATTTTACTTTTCTTTTGCTAAATGGCTGTCTCTAAATTTGGCTCTGACGTAATTTACAAATTAACTTACGTAACGAACTTCTATATTCGTATATTTTTTTCTGGCAAAAAATACAAAAGTTGCAGATTTTTTCAGATTTGAGCTTGAAACCTATGTAATAGGGTTTTCTGATACGCTGAATCTGTCCGTGGGATTTTCATTAAAATTCTTTCACTTGTAAGGGATGTTTCCCCCCCCCTCTTTAAAAAATCAGGTACAAAATCTCAGGCTCGTAGCCTTTGATGAGTAATACTAAACTTAATAAAATTTATATATTAAGAATCATTATTATAAGCCCATTCTTTTGATACATTTATTGACATCAAAATTCCGCTTTTAAAAGTTTCGATCACTATTGAGCCGTTTTGCTTGTTTTTTTTATATTTTTTTTTTATTACCTCTATCTTATTACGTATATGAGGGGGTTCTCCCCTTAGTCAATACCCCGCTCTTTACGTCAAAAGTTAAAATTTTGTTTAATTCACAAACCCCTGAATCACAAAGGCCTTTTAATTAGAATCGATAGCTCTTTTGAAAGCACTAAAAAACTGTAGAGTAAAGAGCGAGGTATTGACTTGGGGGAGAACCCCCTCATATACGTAATAGTTTCTGTTCGTTTTACGTTTTAATGCTACTTCTTACTTTCAGTTGAAAAAACTTGTTTTTTTTTTAAATTTAATTTCTGATCGTTTTTTAAATAATGCTTGGAAATCCGGTGCCCCCTTCATAGAAATTTCCCTTACCCCAAAGAAACATCCTCCACTGAAAGATTCTCCCGAGTAACCCCCGCCTCCAGCCCCCCCCCCCCCCGCCACCAGAAAAAAATCCTTCCTGAAAATGTCGGTATACTTCCAAATAACCAATACAATAGCCTATGTAAGCAATGGGCAACGTTCATAACATGCAGCCCTTCCCCTGGGAACTGTGGGGGATAAAGTCATCCTAAATAAAATATTTATTAGATTTTCGACTAAGCTGAACCAAATGGCTATCTCAAAATTTTAATTGGGTGACTTTGAGAAAAAATGAACGTGGGAGGGGACCTAGTTGCCCTCCATTTTTTTGGTCACTTCAAAAGGGCACTGGAACTTTTAATTTCCGTTTCAATGAGCCCTCCTACGATATTCTAGGACCACTGGGTCAACACGATTACCCCTGGGGAAAAGAATTAAAAAAAAAAATAATAATAATAAACGCGCATCCATGATCTTTCTTCTGGCAAAAAATGGAAAATTCCACAATTTTGTAGATAGGAGCTTGGACCCTCTACAGTAGGGTTCTCTGATACGCTGAATATGATGGTGTGATTTTCATTAAGGGTCTATAACTTTTAGGGGGTCTTTTTCCCTTTTTCGAAAATAAGCCAAATTTTCTCAGGCGCGTAACTTTTGATGGGTAAGATTAAACTTGATGAAACTTATATATTTGAAATCATAATTAAAATTTGATTCTTTTGATGGATCTATTGGTATCAAAATCTTCGTTTTTTAGACTTTCGGTTACCATTGAGCCGGGTCGCTCCTTACTTACAGTGCGTTACCACGAACTGTTTGAAATGATCATGAAATATCCTTTTCAGATCTCAAAACGACAGTCAATCATTGAACTGAGCTCATTGTGCAGAAGTGATGCCAAATTAAATGAAAAAAGTAAATGAAGCAACAACCTAAAAATGCCTTACTTTTGTATTGTTAAAAGTGTCCTTAAAAGGTTTACTTTTGCCTTACCAAACTCCCATATTGTTTTGTGTTTTCAATAAAGCGCTAGTTTTCTGTAATCCTAAAAACATAGAGAAATATCACCAGTTGATTTATTTGCATTAGTTTTATGGATATATGTTAGATAGGCTGTGAAGTAATAATTTTGTTCGTTTTAAGTTTCAAATTCGATCTGCACTTCCCTCGGAAAAACTTTGTTTTTTAAAATTAATCGATTGCTTGTTTTTGATTAAAATTTAATTTAGAAAAAAAACACTGCTATGACCTCTTTTATTAATACGGAATAATTCCTGTTCGTTTTCGTTTTAATGTTGGTCCTTAGTTTCAGTTGAAAACTTATTTTGTAACATAATTTCTAATCACCTCCAACCTAGGGGAGATAAGACACCCCAGCCCTTATTAAGAAGCTGAACTAAGAAGCCGTACAACAATTGAAGGAAAAAATAATTTTAAAGTTGAAAAAAAAATCAAAACAGTGTGATTTCTTTTTGAAAAAAAAATAAATAAAAAACAAGAAATAGATCTTTAATTCTTTGTTTAAAAAATTATATTTAGTTGCACATAAGAAATTAGCTCCTGGCGAGTAGCTACGACAAAAAGGTTAACTGAGCGGACAGGTTTGTGCATTGCCATACTTGTGGAAAATTTTGCTAGCTCAATAGAAATATGCCTTTAGACTTAGGGATTTTTTTTACCTGTCCCAAACTAAAATACCATTCATTGCTCAGAAATGAATGGAAGTTTCGAAAAAAAAAATTTTTTTGTGTAGGTACGATATATGGTATTATAAACTAAGTTTGTTTTCATTTCAAAATTTTTTTTTCAGACCAGGGCACTTTGTATAAAAGGAGTTGTCGTAGAAACTTCAAAAAGAGGTAATCCGATTGGAAATTGAAAGGGCTAGCCCTCTACACCCATCAACCCCTCCCCCACCCACCCACTCCTCATTTCCTCAAAAATATCCAAATAACATTTTTAGATAGTCATTTCGTTCAACGTAGTTGAAAGGTCCAGAAATTATGTCTTTCAGGATGATAACCCTCCCCAAAAACTTCAAAGCAAGGGTTGTAAGGTGTACCCTGAGGGCCTTTAAGGTTCTTCTAGAAAGGTTGGTCATATAGACTTCGGAGGGGCCTCATTAAATTGGTAATCAGAAGGTCCAGTGCTCTTTTTTTTAAATTTAAATCCCACCTCCTCTCCTCTCGGTGACATAATAATCTTTTTCACTTAATTTCTCACTTTAATTTCACCTACACTAATTTAAAACATCTTTTATTTTTGAAATTTGGATTTGGGTAGCCAAACATAATTGACAAAGACAAGGTATACTACAAAAAAATTTCAAAACCGCAAAAAAGTACCATTCCCGGTTTAGCAGGGTGCCCTTCTGCCATAGGGCACCCCTTTCATTGTGGAAATACATTAATAATAGACAAATAATTTTCATAAAACCTTGTTCTCAATCAACTATACATCATCCTCCGTCCTCCCAACCTTCCCTCAACCCAAAAACAAACATAGGAGGAGTAGAAAGCAGTGCCCTTACAATTTCTTTAGGCACGCCATTCTAATCCTTCTTTTATAACACACAAATAAACTACTAAAACCTTTTTATTACCCATTTGGCTACTCAAAAATCAATTTTTTTTTAATTAAAAACATTTTTGTACAATAGAACATTTAAATCAAAATTTTCAAATTTAAAACTCAATTTTACTCATCCATCCCACATCTACTCTCTCCCTCCATACTCGACTCCGTCTTAAGTCATCCACATAACTTTCAAGCCAAACATTCGCCAAAGGAATTTTGACCTGCTTCGGACGTTTCCGCATTTTCCACACATGCATGCTAACACTTGAGTAGAGAGGACCCTATAACTCGTGACATGACCACGTGGTTTATGGTTTTCTCACTGAGAATGAAAAAACAGATGAAATTCTCACTTGAAAAACCATGAATTTTTCAAATTCTCACTTGAAAAACCATGAATTTTCAAATTCTCACTTGACAAACCAAGAATTTTGTCCCAGTTAGGTGTTGTGTTATTTATTTTGAAGAGATAATTTGAAAATTCATGTATTTTCAAGTGAGAAATTGAAATATTCATGGTTTTCCAAGTGAGAATTTGAAAAACAGGAACTTTCTCACTTGGAAAACCATAAACCACGTGGTCCTGTCACGAGTTTCTCACTTGGAAAACCATAAACCACGTGGTGCTGTCACGAGTCAGAACACCTGTGCTGTCGACCTCAATTCACATATCGTGAATCAATAATTCCCTTAGAAACAACAAATTAATTTCCTTTCTTGACAGATCAATCAATCAATGACATCATCTATCAGACTTTAAATGTCCCTTTCTTGACAGATCAATCAATCAATGACATCATCTGTCAGACTTTAAAAATTTTCGCATAGAAACATTTCTCCAGGAATAGATCCAAAATCATTAATGTCTTTGCCTCGGGAACAGTTCTACTGGTCGAACTCCAAAGGATATTAATAACCAAAGGCCATGGAAACAATTAGGCAATAAACATCTTAGCGATGAATTGTTTTAGCTCGCGAAAAGGTTTCCATATAATTTGAAATGCATTGACGCAGAGATGCCAATAACAAAGGAACACGCTGAATTTGCGTTTAGGGATTATTTGGGCGAAACCGTTTTAGACAGGTTATTGAACTATTTCGGTGAAACAAATAGAGACATTTTAAAAGAAGATTTTTGAAGAGATTTTGGAGGAGGTTTTGAGTGTGGTCGTTATAATACACAAGTTTCATTTGAACAGTGTTGTGAGGTCCTCTAACCCAACCCCAAAGGGTTCCAATCCTCCTACCCCAACCCCGAAGGAAGCCCCGGTCCTCAAAGCCCCCAAACTCCCAAAGGTTCCGATCCCCCTACCACATCCCCGAAGGAAGCCACCGGTCCTCAAAGGTTCTCTGGGCTTCCAAAGGACCCCCCCCCCCGGACCCCCAAAGACCCTCACCCAGTCCCCAAAGGTCCCCAGGCACCCAAAGGGCCCCAGACCCTAAAAAGGCCAAACCCGAGCCCCAAAGGCCCTCCCCGGGCCCCAAAGGGCCACCCGTCCCCCCAAAGCCCACCCCGGGCCCCAAAGGTCCACCAGAACCCCAAAGCCCTCCCGGTCCCCAAAGGTCCACCAGATCCCAAACGCCCGCCCCCTGGCCCCTCCGGCCAGCCCCTGGCTCCACTCTATCCCAAAGGTAAAAGAGTTCTCGCAAACTCCCAAGACGGTCGCCAAATGTGCCCCCCGTTCCCCCAGGGTTACACCCGGCACCAGCTTGCTCTCAACCTCACAACCATGACGCCAAAGTGCCTCCCAGCTCCCCCCGGCTCAACCAGCCCCTCCTCACCTCACACCACGTAACCAGCGCTCACCCCTGCCCACACGAACACCCAAGGCCCCACCGGGCCCCACAGGGCCCCATCCGAGCTCAAGGACCCCCCCTGACCCCCAAAGGTCCTCCACCAGTCCCCAAGGCCTCTCCCGGTCCCAAAGGTCCACCGGGCTCCTAAAGGCCCCCAGACCCTAAAAAGGCCTGACCCGCGCCCCCAAAGGTCCTCCACCCGTCCCCACAGGCCCTCACCCGGTCCCAAAGGACCACCAGGCACCCAAAGGGCCCCCGCCCCTAAAAAGACCAACCCCGAGCCCCCCCAAAGGCCCGCACCTGGCCCCAAAGGGCCACCAGACCCCCACCAGCCCTCCACCGGACCCCAAAGGCCCTCCCGGGCTCCCAGGGCTCCCAAAGGGCCCCGAGTTCTCTACCCCACCCCCGACGGAGGCCGCCGTTACTCAAGGTCCACCAGGCACCCCACGGGCCCACTGGTCCCTCACCGACCCTCACCTGGCCCCCAACGGTCCACCGGGCTCCCAAAGTGACCACCGGACCCCAACGGGACCCCCGGACCCCAAAGGTCCTCCCAGGTCCTCAAGGGTCGCCCAGACTCCCAACGGAACCACCGGGCCCCAAAGGTCCCACTCGGTGCTCTCGGGCTCCCCGGACACCCAACGACCCTCACCAGGTCCTCTAAGGTCCACCGGGCTCCTCAATGACCAGTATGTCCTCAAGGACACTCTCAGACGTGCAAACACCCTCTCCACACCCCCCACGGCGCCCCCCCGTCCCCCCCCGGCCCCTCCGGCGCCCATATGACCACTCCCCCCCTCAAGGGCCCCAGGCACCCCCCACCCCCTCCCCCGACCCCTCCAAAGAACCCCTCTCCATTTTTAACACTTTTTAGGGCTTTATTATATCTTTTTAGAACAAGTTCCTTTCATAATGTCCCTCCTAAACCCATTTTCCAACTTGAAGTACTGATCCTTTTCACCCACTTTCTCAATGAAAAAGAAATTAGTTTTTAATCAATTCTAATTTTCCAAATAATATAAAAATTTTCCACTTTAGTTCAGATCTGTCTCGAAGAGATGAAAAATTTAAAATACTGTTCCAAATTTTTCTGCAGAAGATAAAAAAGTTCAAGTTTTCTTCTGAATTTTACCACAGACCGTGCTCCAATTCTAATTTCTCCAGAGAAAACAAAAATCTTCCACTTCAGTTCTTTATTTCACAAAGAAATAAAGAAATTTAAAGTTCAAGTCTAAATTTTTCGGTGGAAGATAGAAAAAGCAATACCATACTTGTGAATATTTTCCCGGAAGATAAAAGTTCTAGTTCAATTTACAGTTTCCTCAATGAAGTCAAGGAAAGTTCAAGTTCTCTCTGAATTTGACCAAAGAACACGCTTCAATTCTAATTTTTTCAGAGAAAACAAAAATCTTCCACTTCAGTTCTTTATTTCGCAAAGACATAAAGAAATTTAAAGTACAATTCTAAATTTTTCGTTGGAAGATAGAAAAAGCACTACCATACATGTGAATATTTTCCCGGAAAATAAAAGTTCTAGTTCAATTTAAAATTTCCTCAATGAAGTCAAGGAAAGTTCAAGTTCTCTTCTGAATTTTACTAAAGAACAAAATTCAATTCTAATTTCACCAGAGAAAATAAAAATCTTCCACTTCAGTTCTCTATTTCACAAAGACATAAGGAAATTTAAAGTTCAATTTAAATTTTTCGGTGGAAGATAGAAAAGCAATACCATACTTGTGAATATTTTCCCGGAAGATAAAAAGTTCTAGTTCAATTTACAGTTTCTCAACGAAGTCAAGGAAAGTTCAAGTTCTCTTCTGAATTTTACCAAAGAACACGCTTCAATTCTAATTTTTTCAGAGAAAACAAAAATCTTCCACTTCAGTTCTTTATTTCGCAAAGACATAAAGAAATTTAAAGTACAATTTAAATTTTTCGGTGGAAGATAGAAAAAGCAATACCCGACATGTTAATATTGACCTTTAAGATAAAAAGTTCTATTTCAATGTAAAAGGTAATCACATTAGTGAAGAAAGGTTCAAGTTTTAGTATGAATTTTAATAAAGAACAATATTCAAATATAATTTATCAATAGACTCAAAAAATATTAAACTTAAGTAATTTATTTCACAAATACATAAAGAAATTTAAAGTTCAATTCTAAATTTTTCGATGGAAGATAGAAAAAGTAATACCATACTTGTGAATATTTTCCCGGAAGATAAAAGTTCTAGTTCAATTTACAGTTTCCTCAATGAAGTCAAGGAAAGTTCAAGTTCTCTCTGAATTTTACCAAAGAACATGCTTCAATTCTAATTTTTCAGAGAAAACAAAATCTTCCACTTCAGTTCTTTATTTCACAAGACATAAAGAAATTTAAAGTACAATTCTAAATTTTTCGGTGGAAGATAGAAAAGCAATACCATACTTGTGAATATTTTCCCGGAAAATAAAAAGTTCTAGTTCAATTTACAATTTCCTCAACGAAGTGAAGAAAGGTTCAAGTTCTCTTCTGAATTTTACTAAAGAACAAAATTCAATTCTAATTTCACTAGAGAAAATAAAAATCTTCCACTTCAGTTCTCTATTTCACAAAGACATAAAGAAATTTAAAGTACAATTCTAAATTTTTCGGTGAAAGATAGAAAAAGTAATACCATACCTGTGAATATTTTCACGGAAGATAAAAGTTCTAGTTCCAATTTAAAATTTTCTCAACGAAGTCAAGGAAAGTTCAAGTTCTCTTCTGAATTTTCTAATGAACACACTAAAAGTCTAAGGTCTCCAGAGAAAATGAAAATTTTCCACTTCAGGTCCTTATTTCGCAAAGACATAAAGAAATTCAAATTTCAATTCTAAAATTTTCGGTGGACGATAGAAAATGTAATAAAACACTTGTGAATATTGTAACGGACGATAAAGTTCTAGTTCAATTTAAAATTTTTCAACGAAGTCAAGGAAAGTTCAAGTTCTCTTCTGAACTTTACCAAAGAACACGCTTCAATTCTAATTTTTCAGAGAAAACAAAAATCTTACACTTCAGTTCTTTATTTCACAAAGACATAAAGAAATTTAAAGTTCAATTTAATTTTTCGGTGGGTTATTGAAAATTAATGCCATACTTTGTGATTATTTTTACGGAAGATAAAAAGTTCTACTTCAATTTTAAATTTCCCGAAGATAAAAAGTTCTAGTTCAACTTGCTATTATCTTTGTGAAAACACACAAACTCAGAAAAAATGTTCAATGTTCCTTTAGTACCTATGCAATTAGACTAAAAATGAAGATATTTATGCAGAGTTTCAACTGCTATGGCTAAGTTTGCTAAAAACAAGCTATTTTCTTGCGAAAACACACAAAATCAGAAAAAAATGTTCAATGTTCTCTAGCATCTACGCAATTAGGCTTAAATGAAGATATTTATGCAGAGTTTCAACTCGATATGGCTAAGTTTGCTAAAAACAAGCTATTTTTTGCGAAAACACACGAAATCAGAAAAAATATTGTTAGGCTAGGTTAAGTTAGGATTAGGTTAGGTTAGCCTACGTACGCAGCAGCATATAGGCTAAGTTAGGTTAGATTAAGCTAGGTCAGGATTAAGTTAGTTAGGCTAGGTTAGCCTACGTACGCGCGCGTACGTAGGCTAACCTAGCCTAACCTAACTTAATCTAACCTAACTTAATCTAACCTAACTCTAACCTATAGTGCGCGCGTACGTAGGCTAACCTAACCTAATCTAACTTAACCTAACCTAACACTATTTTGTCTGAGTTCGCGTGTTTTCGCAAGAAAATGGCTTGTTTTAGCAGACTGAGCCATATCGAGTTGAAACTCCGCATAAATATCTTCATTTAAGACTAATTGCGTAGGTTATGAAGGAATATTGTACATTTTTTCTTATTTTGTGTGTTTTCGCAAGAAAATAGCTTGTTTTTAGCGAACTTAGCCATAGCGAGTTGAAACTCTGCATAAAAATCTTCATTTTTAGTCTAATTGCATAGGTACTAAAGGAACATTGAACATTTTTTCTGAGTTTGTGTGTTTTCACAAAGATAATAGCAAGTTGAACTATAACTTTTTATCTTCCGGGGAAATTTAAAATTGAAGTAGAACTTTTTATCTTCCGTAAAAATAATCACAAGTATGGCATTAATTTTAAATAACCTACAGAAAAATTAGAATTGAACTTTAAATTTATTTATGTCTTTGTGAAATAAAGAACTGAAGTGGAAGATTTTTGTTTTCTCTGAAAAAATTAGAATTGAAGCGTGTTCTTTGGTAAAGTTCAGAAGAGAACTTGAACTTTCCTTGACTTCGTTGACAAAATTTTAAATTGAACTAGAACTTTTTATCTTCCGTGAAAATAATCACAAGTATGGTATTACTTTTTCTATCTTCCATCGAAAAATTTAGAATTGAACTTTGAATTTCTCTATGTCTTTGAGAAATAATGAACTGAAGTGGAAGATTTTTATTTTCTCTGGAGAAATTAGAATTGAAGAGTGTTCTTTGATAAAATTCAGAAGAGAACTTGAACTTTCCTTGACTTCGTTGAGGAAATTGTAAATTGAACTAGAACATTTTATTTTCCGGGAAAAGAATCACATGTTTTTTATTACTTGGTCGCACTTTCACATAAATATTTATAAGTTAAATGTAACTTTCTTAATGTATTTTCGAAATAAATAACTGAAGTGTAAGATTTTTATTTTCTCTGGTGTCCTTATAATTGAATTTTGTTCTTTAGTCATTTTAATACGAGACCTTGAACATTTCTTCACCTCTTTGAGGAAATTGTAAAGAGAACTAGAACTTTTTATTTTACGGGCAAATATTCACATGTATGGTATTGCTTTTTCTATCTTCCACCGAAAAATTTAGAATTGTACTTTAAATTTCTTTATGTCTTTGTGAAATAAAGAACTGAAGTGGAAGATTTTTGTTTTCTCTGAAAAATTAGAATTGAAGCATGTTCTTTGGTAAAATTCAGAAGAGAACTTGAACTTTCATTGACTTCATTGATGAAACTTTAAATTGAACTAGAACTTTTTATCTTCCGGGGAAATATTCACAAGTATGGTATTACTTTTTCTATCTTCCACCGAAAAATTTAGAATTGAACTTTAAATTTTTTTATGTCTTTGTGAAATAAAGAACTGAAGTGGAAGATTTTTATTTTCTCTGGTGAAATTAGAATTGAATTTTGTTCTTTAGTAAAATTCAGAAGAAAACTAGAACCTGTCTTCACTTCTTTGAGGAAATTGTAAATTGAACTAGAACTTTTTATATTCCGGGAAAATATTCACATGTATGGTATTTCTTTTTCTATCTTACACCGAAAAATTTAGAATTGTACTTTAAATTTCTTTATGTCTTTGAGAAATAAATAACTGAATTGGAAGATTTTTGTTTTCTCTGAAAAAATTAGAATTGAAGAGTGTTCTTTTGTAAAATTCAGAAGAGAAATTTAACTTTCCTTGACTTCATTGAGGAAACTGTAAATTGAACTAGAACTTTTTATCTTCCGGGAAAATATTCACAAGTATGGTAATGCTTTTTCTATCTTCAACAGAAAAATTTAGAATTGAACTTTAAATTTCTTTATTTATTTTTGAAATAATGAACTGAAGTTGAAGATTTTTATTTTCTCTGGTGAAATTAGAATTGAATTGTGTTCTTTGGTAAAATTCAGAAGAGAACTTGAACTTTCCTTGACTTCATTGAGGAAATTTTAAATTGAACTAGAACTTTTTATATTCCGGGAAAATATTCACAAGTATGGTATTGCTTTTTCTATCTTCCACCGAAAAATTTAGAATTGTACTTTAAATTTCTTTATGTCTTTGTGAAATATAGAACTGAAGTGGAAGATTTTTGTTTTCTCTGAAAAAATTAGAATTGAAGCGTGTTCTTTGGTAAAATTCAGAAGAGAACTTGAAATTTCCTTGACTTCATTGAGGAAACTGTAAATTGAACTAGAACTTTTTATCTTCCGGGAAAATATTCACAAGTATGGTATTGCTTTTTCTATCTTCAACCGAAAAATTTAGAATTGAACTTTAAATTTATTTATTTCTTTATGAAATAAAGAACTGAAGTGGAAGATTTTTGTTTTCTCTGGAGAAATTAGAATTGGAGCACGTTCTTTGGTAAAATTCAGAAGAAAACTTGAACTTTTTTTATCTTCTGCGACAAATTTGGAACAGTATTTTAAATTTTTCATCTCTTCGAGACAGATCTGAACTAAAGTGGAAAATTTTTATATTATTTGGAAAATTAGAATTGATTAAAAACTAATTTCTTTTTCATTGAGAAAGTGGGTGAAAAAGATAAGTACTTCAAGTTGGAAAATGGGGTTTAGGAGGGACATTATGAAAGGAACTTTTTCTAAAAGGATATAATAAAGCAATAAAAAGTGTTAAAAATGGCGCGGGGGTTCTTTGGAGGGGTCGGGGGTGGGCGTTGGGGGATCCAGGGGCCCTGGAGGGGTGGTGGGGTCATTTGGGAGCCTGCGGGGACCTTTGGGGACGGGGGTGAGCCTTGGGGGGTCGGGGGAGGGTCTTTGCACGTCTGAGAGGGTCCTTGAGGACCGACTGGTCCTTTAGGAGCCCGGTGGACCTTTGAGGACCGGGTGAGGGCCTTTGGGGGTCCGGGGAGCCCTTGAGCACCGCTTGGGCCCTTGGGGGCCCGTTGGGTCCGTTGGGGGTCTGGGCGACCCTGGAGGACCTGGGGAGGACCTTTGGGGTCCGGGGGACCCGTTGGGGTCCGGTGGTCACTGTGGGAGCCCGGTGGACCGGTGGAGACCTGGGGTGGGCCGTGGGGGGTCCTGTGGGTCCGGTGGGAGCCTGGGGGACCTTTGCGGACCGGTGGACTCCTTCGGGGTGGTGGTAGAGCACGGGGGGGCCTGGGGGTGTCCTGGGAGCCCGGGGAGGGCCGTTGGAGACCGGGGGAGGGCGGGGGTGGGGTAGGGGGGACCAGGGGGGCCAGGGGAGGGCCGGGGGGGGGTCGCTGGGAGGGCCAGGTGATGGGCGGGGTCCCGGTGGTGGCCGGGTGGCACGGTTGGAACGGGAGAGCGACGGTGGGGAGTGGTGGCGGACCGGTGAGGGCGCGGGTCTGTCCGTGTTCGGGTCTGGGGGCCTTTGGGGGCCTGGTGGCCCTTTGGGACCGGGAGAGGGCCTTTGGGGACTGGTGGAGGACCTTTGGGGGTCCGGGGGGTCCTTGAGCACGGATTGGTCCCTTTGGGGCCCGGTGGGTCCGTTGGGGGTCTGGGGTCCCTTTGGGAGCCCGGTGGACCTTTGGGGACCGGGGGAGGGCGTTTGGGAGCCTGGTGGACCTTTGAGGACCGGGGGCTTCCTTCGGGGTAGGGGTAGAGCAATCGGGGCCGGTTGGGAGCCCTGGGGGCCCTTTGAGGACCGGCGGCTTCCGTCGGGGTCGGGGTCGAGCACTCGGGGCCCTTTGGGAGCCCTGGGTGCCGGGGGAGGGCCTTGGGGGACCGGTGGAGGGCTTTTGGGGATCTGGTGGACCTTTGGGGACCGGGGGAGGGCTTTTGGGGTTCTGGTGGACCTTTGGGGCCCGGGGAGGGCGTTGGGGGTCCGGGGGACCTTGGGGGACCGGGGAGGGCCTTGGGGGCTCGGGTATGGCCTTTTTAGGGTCTGGGGCCCTTTGGGTGCCTGGGGACCTTTGGGGACTGGGTGAGGGTCTTTGGGGGTCCGGGGGGGGGGGTCCTTTGGAAGCCCAGAGAACCTTTGAGGACCGCTGGCTTCCTTCGGGGTTGTGGTAGGGGGATCGGAACCTTTGGGAGTTTGGGGGGCTTTGAGGACCGGGGGCTTCCTTCGGGGTTGGGGTAGGAGGATTGGAACCCTGTGGGGTTGGGGTAGAGGACCTCACAACACTGTTCAAATGAAACTTGTGTATTATAACGACCACACTCAAAACCTCCTCCAAAATCTCTTCAAAAATCTTCTTTTAAAATGTCTCTATCTGTTTCACCGAAATAGTTCCATAACCTGTCTAAAACGGTTTCGCCCAAATAATCCCTAAACGCAAATTCAGCGTGTTCCTTTGTTATTGGCATCTCTGCGTCAATGCATTTCAAATTATATGGAAACCTTTTCGCGCGCTAAAACAATTCATCGCTAAGATGTTTCTTGCATAATTGTTTCCATGGCCGTTGGTTATTAATATCCTTTGGAGTTCGACCAGTAGAACTGTTCCCGAGGCAAAGACATTAATGATTTTGGATCTATTCCTGGAGAAATGTTTCTAGGCGAAAATTTTTAAAGTCTGACAGATGATGTCATTGATTGATTGATCTGTCAAGAAAGGGAAATTTAAAGTCTGATAGATGATGTCATTGATTGATTGATCTGTCATGAAAGGGAAATTAATTTGTTGTTTCTAAGGGGAATTATTGATTCACGATATGTGAATTGAGGTCGACAGCACAGGTGTTCTGACTCGTGACAGCACCACGTGGTTTATGGTTTTCCAAGTGAGAAACTCGTGACAGGACCACGTGGTTTATGGTTTTCCAAGTGAGAAAGTTCCTGTTTTTCAAATTCTCACGTGGAAATCCATGAATTTTTCAAATTATCACTTGAAAAACCATTAATTTTCTATTTCTAACTTGAAAAAACATAAACTAAGACCGAAAAGTGTAAAAATTCATGGTTTTTCAAGTGAGAATTTGAATATTCATGGTTTTTCAAGTGAGAATTTGAAAAATTCATGGTTTTTCAAGTGAGAATTTCATCTGTTTTTTCATTCTCAGTGAGAAAACCATAAACCACGTGGTCATGTCACGAGTTATAGGGTCCTCTCTACTCACTTGTCACTAACAAACACAGTGCATAATTCCTTTGCTTACCTTTAACACAAAATGACAGCTTTAGAGCTTTTTTCTT
Organism: Artemia sp. Qi Xiang Cuo; assembly: GCF_049724085.1. NCBI lineage: Eukaryota > Metazoa > Arthropoda > Branchiopoda > Anostraca > Artemiidae > Artemia > Artemia sp. Qi Xiang Cuo. The sequence continues at coordinate 46,245,826 of NC_142808.1, read as the reverse complement.
TTCGTCTACAGACGTTGTTTTTATTCCTTCATTTTCTAATGTTTCCAATAATCTTTGGGGTAAGCCACCATTTGGGGTAAAGCACCAAAAGTGCCATTTTTGGTACCATTTGGAACTTGCTGATGGTGTAATTTGTAGGAAGGACATAGAAAGGGGCTTAATTTGTTTTGAGTCAGAGGGGGGGGCTGCCCTAACCAGACTCAATTTTGCCCCCCCCCTGACCTCATTTTGCCCCCGCAGCTGAAATTTAGTTTCTACAAAAATTCTTGTCAAAACTAAGATAAGCCTGCGTAGTTCAAGTATTCAGAGAAGCAGGTAACTTTCTGTAGCATATCTTTGCCTCCATGGTAATATATGGCTCATTTTTCAGTTTTCACTATCATTTCACTTGATTTGGGAAAATTGGCTCCAACTTGCCCCTCCCCCAGGATTTTGACGAAATTACGCCATTGGACGTAGATATGAGCAATATCTTTCATATGAGCTATTGAAAATCTGTCTAGATACCTGCAATAACATACGCTCATACCGATACGCGTAATATAAAAACGTCTGATACCGATACATTTTGCAGCCTATGTTGAACATGTTGAACAAAAATTGCTATCTCAAAATTGTGATTGGATGACTTTGGGGGGAGGCTTCAAGGAGGGAGGGGAGGACTAGTTGCTCTTCAATCTTTTTGGGCACTTAAAACGGGCACTAGTAAATTTAATTTTCGTTCGAATGAGCTATTATGTCTATGATGCTATTATAGATAAGAGTTTTTATCAACTATATAATACCTCTATGATGTTGTGGTCACCCTCTAGCCCTGCTAGAAAAAAAAATGGAAGACAGATCAGTCTCTGTCTCTAAAAAAAAGAAGTAATTTTTCATGTTGTTCAAGAAGGGGGTTGTAATTTTTCTTAACTAGGTTTTTGACAGTTCTGATCCCAATGGTAGACTTTTATTTTGATCTGACGCCATTTTCGAGAGGTTTGAGACTTTTATTTTAAATCAACATGTTTTTTTGCAATAGACATTTACTTTTATGACAAACCAAAATAATAGTTACCATTCCTTAATCATTGTCAGATTGCAATTGTTTTCACTAGGTAGTTTTTTTTCTTAACATGTTATTTTAAATTTTGGCTACTATGGGCTTTGGTTCGCTTTTTACTAGTTGCAGCTCCCGCTGCAACCATGATCTGGCCGCCTAACTCCTTGAAAAAGTCCACAAAAAGACTGGAAGAAATGTTGCTGGGGGAATTTTCAGCAAGGATGGGATTGAATGGAGAGATTATTATGAGACAGGAGAACCTTCCTCAATACTCCGTTGTTTACGTTAAAGTTTGACTATTTGTCTAAATTTTTTGAAGAACAACTCGTGAAACACATTGGTCCTTCAATTAGAATACCAACCCTTTTAAAAGTTCCAAGGAATTATGAAGAGTAATATATTGAGGATGGGACAACCCCCTCATATACGAAATAATAACAGTTAAGTCGTTCCTTATACAATAACAGTTAAGTCGTAACATAAAGTCATTCCTTACTTTCAGTTGAAAAAACACTTGTTTATTTAATTTAATTTTCTCAAGGTTTTCATTTTGACAAGATTTTGTTTATTAAAGTTTTCACAAATTTTCTCAGTAGCGATTATAGTTAACCTATTGATTTAAACAAGAAATCTGTAGATGTAAAATTTAAAAATCCTGCCTAACCTTAGTACTTCTCGCTACTTAGAATATGGGTATTTTTAATAGACAAAAAGCTCAATATTAGAAATTAAATAAATTTTTCTGCAGGCCATTGGGCTTCCAACCTGTTGGTAGAATGTGTTTTGATTGTGACTAAGCTACCCAGCTACTGCTGCTGCTACTATTAATGACCACCAATATCTGTGAAATTACAACAATTAAGTTGTGGAATTACAACCTAATTGTACATTGGCTACTTTGGACGTGGGGATGTTTAATAGACAAAACCCTCGACAATAATTTAATTTTCTATTCAAACTGATATGCATTATAAGAATCTTGCCATCTAGCTCCCCTTAAAAAAAGTCCACGGTTATGGACACTCGGTCCTATTTTAGTTGTCATTATAAAAGAGATGTGCCTATTTAGTTGACAGTTTAACTCCGGCTGTCGAGGAGTGAACGTGAACTCAGATCAAATTGTTGTAGCTGAATTACGAGCTAAACTAAAAGCTGAGAACCAGAAAGCCAAGAAAGTTTCCAAACAATTTGACAGCGACAAGTTGAAGAATCAGGAAACACGCAGACGTTTCTGCATATATCTGATAAACAGATTCGATTCCTTAAAAACACACTTGACGATGTCACAGATGTGGAATGTATCTGGGCCTCAATCAAGAAAACGTAACAAGGGGTGGCCGAGACAACCATCGGATTCAAGAAAAGAAAGAAAGAAGTGGATATCTGATACAACCTGGGAATACATAAGGAGACGAAAAGCTACCAAAACAGCTATCCTGAGTTCATCGAGCCCTGATCAAAAAGAACGTTTACAGCTCAACTATAATGAGGAAGATAAAGCTATCAAGAGAAGTGTAAGAAGAAACAAGAGAAAAATGATTGAGGAGAAAGCGGTATGTGCTGAAAAAGCTGCCAAAAAAGGGCACTCGAAAATTGTATATCGTTTGACAAATGAGGTAGTCGGTAAGAAAGCAAATTGGTCGTCATTGATAAAAGACGAGAATGGAGAGCTAATTTCTGGCCCAAAAAGTTGATAAAAGCCGGGTGTCACATTTCGAGAAAATTTTGAATAGACCCCGACCTGAAAACCGGGAAATAGTACATGACAAACCGTTTTTACAAATTGACGTAAGTGTTTACCTTCCCAGCACCGAAGAAGTAATATTAGCTACGTAAATGCTGAAAAATGGGCGTGCACCATAAGTCGATGGAGTCACAGCAGAAATGCTACACGTATCCCTTCGATTTTGTACTACTATATGGACCGCCCTTCTAATGCATATCTGGAATAGCGAGAAGATCCACGTCGACTGGACTAGAGGAATTCTAGTTAGACTCTTCAAAAAGGGAGATGTCCTAATGTGTGGCAATTGGAGAGTTATCAATATAACGTCCGTTCCTAGTAAAATATTAGCCACGTTCATACTGTATCGCCTAAGAGCAGCCCTTGACTTGCGCCTCAGAGAAGAGCAGCATGGATTCTGGCCTGTTATATCCTGTTACGATCTAATTTTCATCCTCAGACTAATGGTGGAGGAGTCTAGAGAATGGAACACAAAGCTCTATCTACTGTTCATTGATTTTGAAATAGTGTTTGACTCTATTAATCGAGATATTCTACGGAAGATCTTGTTCGAACAGAAAACGGAGAGACGTGGTTCTTCAGGATAATGTCTGGTGTTAAACAGGGATGCATTCTATCTCCGTTTTTGTTTGTAATCATAATGGTCAACGTTTTGCGACAGTCATCAGGTTCTGGAGTAAAGATTATCAGCAGGTAGATCTCGGATCTCAACCTCGCAGATGACGTAGACCCCCTAGAAGAAGCGAAACAACGACTGCAGCTTCTACTTGACACTATAGCTGATAAGACCGAGAAAGTGGGGCTGACCGTAAACGTGATAACTTAAAGATTATCTAACTCACTGGTGATACTGAGATGCAAGGATAATGATTTTCAACAATTCCAAGAATTCAAGTATCTCGGGAGTTATATTTAATATGATGGTGAAATCACAAAAGAAATAAAAAGGAGAATAAGACAACCAACTGAAACTAATTTAACAAACTGAACCTAATAGGGCGTAGTAGTAAATACTCACGACGCTTAAAGCTAGGTCTTCTAAACAGCAATGTGATGTCCATCCTCCTTACGGTAGCGCGTGCTGGAAACTAAATTTACAGCCAGTTAAGCGTGTCCAAGCGTTTGAGAAAATTTGCCTTAGAAGACTGCCGAACATAACGTGGCAAGCGAAGATCACAAATAAGGAACTTCATCAATGACTTGGCCAGCCTCTTATTGTTGACCTCCTTAAGTGAAAGAGAAAGAGATGGACCTACCTTGATCACGTCCTTCGAATATCTGAGGGCTGACTTCCAAGAACTGTATACGAGTGGTGCCAAGAGGGAGGCGTAGAAGAGGTCAACCAAAACATACCTTGAGACAACAGTACGACCGAGACCTGAGAACAGCAGAGCTGTCACTCCGATCACAGCTTCAGGACGTCACTGCCGTAGTTCCACTTCGAGACGCCTAGCGAGGCTTTGTAGACGGCCGATGTGCCACACCTGGCCCTGGAAGAACTAAGGCTAGGTAATGAAAAGGATCTTTCTTTTAAACAGATTCCTAAATAAAGCTTCATTGTCTTTGAAATTCTCAGAAACGGTAGCTACCTTTTGTCGAGCAGAAATTGATTTTGCAGCATTTGAGCACCTTCACTATGGTTAAAAGTGTGGGCCTTAGCTGCTGGTAAGGATTTTATTATTTTGTCAGTCATAAATATTCTTTTTTTGGCCAGCATGGCCAGGAGCTGAAAAAAAAGGAACATCTATCAATAAAAAGGCGTGTGCCTTCTGGGGATCTAGATGTTTACCCCCCCCCCTTAAGGATTATATCTCCCCTGTGGAATATATATCCCCTGTGGAATATATCCCCCCCCCCCCCAAAAAAATACCCTCCTCCTGTGGAAACTGGAAAATGGAAATTATTCTGAAAAATTTCTCCCAACTGAAAATGCCCATGTCTGTATGTTTCCCAGTAACAAATACTATCTGCAAACAATGAACAAATTACAAAACCTAAAAGTTACTTAAACTTCTACCATGAGGTTCTCTGATTGTTTTTTAGTTTGTTGGGGATGGAGATACTTAAAAGATACATTTTAAAGCCAAAACATTCCAGCTCTTATTGAGCGAAATACAGGATTAATTCTAAGGGAGAGATGATGTGAGGGTGGAAGTAAAAATTGATGTATACTCCCCTGGCCCACAATCAAGAATTTTGTTTGGGGGGAGGTATTAACAAAAGAAACTTTAAAAAAACGTATCAAAATGTTGACATCGTTATCTACTCTTTTATGATTTATAGGAGTATTTTGGTTTACACTATTATTATGAAAGTAAAGAGCAACATTAAACCCCAAAATGAGCAGAATTTGAAAGTAAAAAGCAACATTAAACCCCAAAATGAGCACCATTTTTCTCACATTAATAATGTAAAATAAGTGTTGGTAGTAAACTAAAAAATTAGGAGATAGCACAAAGAATACAGCTGAATTGAAATGAGTCTTCACAATCTGGTAGTCGAAATATTTTAAATGAGATGGTTGAATAATATATATCTTACTGCAAGAAAAATAAAACGTTAATTTTTCTTGAAAAGTTATTAAGGATTCAATGAAAAAATTTTTTCTTCTTTTAATAGGGATAACAAATGCTGTTTTCCAAGAGGCATTATTATTATTGTCTATTATCAGTTAACATTGTCACCATTATTCTCATTAGCATTTGTCTTATAGAACCCCCTGCTTATTATATGCAACAACTAACTATGTGGAGCGAAAAGACATTTCAAATGAATTCTAAAACCCAAAAAAAGGATTTGGCTGAGAACAGTGAGTCAATCAGTTCATGTGATCATATACCTAATGTACCACCATCAAAAAACCCCACAGAACTTTCTAAAACCAAAAGGTCTGTGAGGTTTAAACCGGATAAAGATCTGAGGGAAGTTCGCTTTTTTTGTATCGATGAATCTTTGAGAGGTAAGCAATTTTGTATTTCAGTGCATTTGTCCACAATAAAAGGGTGGATTATCAATTTTCGAGTGACAAATATCAATTCTGTTTATTGTACGAAATATATCCTTCGGGTTTTTTTGTACATTGAATAGAATTTGCAACTTCAATTCTTAGGAATCTCTTAATGAGAGGCTGGTTTTTAAATAAGAAAAAAGCCAAAAAGTGTCCATGGCATACCATTTGACCATTAGCATTCCTGATATGTTTCAAAAGTGACAGAAATTGAAATTTCTTGTAATAAAATTTGTTATCTCAAAATTCTTGGTTGAAAACATTTTAGCGCTGTTTACAAATATCATCAATTAACATTTTATTTCTTGTGGCAAAGTCTATTCTTTGGTTAAAAAATACAAAAGATAATTTTATTTTATTGTTAAATGAATTTTTTCTTCACCCCGAGGAAAAATAATAAATACACATAATTTATCAAACATTTCAAAGAAATTGGAAGAAACTTATGTTTTTGATAAAGTGGCTTGCATTTTTTTTAATCTAAACTACCGAACAGGTTGAATATACTGCAATTCTTATACAGATTTGAAAACTTTTTAAGACTGGTTATCTACTTTTTATGAAAATACAAAATTAGGAATGCGATGTGGCATCAAGCCACCTGAAGCCAACACACTTACGTACCCCCCTCCTTCATCTTAATATATTCAAAGCCTTCCTCTTAACACTCTCAGGAAGTTCCTATTTCCCATAAATCTCTTCTTATGAAATTCTCCCCCCTCGATTGGAATAGTTTGTCTCTCTTTCTCTCTCTTTCTCTCTTTCTCTCTCTTTCTCTCTCTCTCTCTCTCTCTCTCTCTCTCTCTCTCTCTCTGTCTCTATCTCTCTCTCTCTCTCTCTCTCTCTCTCTCTCTCTCTCTCTCTGTCTCTCTCTCTCTCTCTCTCTCTCTCTCTCTCTCTCTCTCTCTCTCTCTCTCTCTCTCTCTCTCTCTCTCTCTCTCTCTCTCTCTTTCACTTTCCTTGTTTAGTCATTTGTTTCTAGAAATTAAATAATAATTCATGTTAGTATCAGAATTTATGATAAACTTTGAAGTATTTTTTAAAAGCCAAATCCCATCGCTTCAGCTGTTTTCTTATATCCTAACCTTTCGCAGCCACGGATGAAGTTGAACCTTCAGTTACGAGCAAACAACTTGGGGTGATTCCGACCTCTCAGATTCAACCAAAAAAATTTCTGTCACCAAGCGAATTTTCAACCCCGACTGCTAGGAAGTATCTTATAACAGCTGTGACTTCAACATCTCAGTCAGTTTACAGCAAATCTGGAGAAATGAAGGAACCTGATCCCACCTCCAATGCGTGTTTTTCCACCATCGACGCACCTCTAGAGGAAGAGGTTAGTCTGGTCATACCTTTGATGCAGAGCTCCCCTCAGAAATTAGAGATTGAACTGTCAAAAGGTACACAATTCTAAGTTTTAGTTTTAATAATTTCTAATTTGTAAGGCGAACCTTCGCTTGAAAGAAAATACCGAGATAAAAAAATTTTTTCAAAACATTTTGACTTGAAGCTTCCATTTTTTTGGCGCTATGCTGTTAAAATCTGGTGTATTGTGAAAAGATAAACTTTTCTCTTCTGGATCCAGACTGATAGATAAAATTGGGAAAGCGGCAAAAAGATCCCTGATCATTTTATTCTTATTATTAACTTTTTATTATTGTATCACGATTTTTTAGTTATCGGTTCTGCTGTCTTAAAGGAAAACCTACTCTATGGTTACTTCAAGGAGATATTGTCCAATCTCCCAGTTTTTTCCAAAAATTGTTAAAGTTTGTCTTTCCTGATTACAGAACTCAAGCTACAACTGGACTTGTCTCCTCTTTCGGATTGACATGAGGACTTCCCATTGCCTGGTGGGAAATCCCACATTGTACACATTTATACATTCATACCACATATGCCATAGAGTTCCGCCCTGTTTAATACACTCCCCAGAACCAATGGCGTATTTTTGTCAAAATCCTGGGGGGGGGGGAGTTGTTGCCAATTTTCCTAAATTAAGGGAAAATTACAGTAAAAACTGAAAAATTAGCCATTTGGTACCATGAAAGTACTATTTAGTACCATATAAGTACTATAGATATACTTTATAGTACTATAAAGGTAAATATATATATTAAAGAAAACTAATCCGATTCTGTTGATGCTTAAATTACGCAGGCTTATCTTAGTTTTGACAAGATTTTTGAAGAAACTAAAATTCAACTGAGGGGGAGGGCAAACTGAGGTCTGGAAGGAGCCATCGTCCCCCCTAACCTATAGCAAATTACATCCCTGCCCAAAACTCTTGACACAGTTTCGCCACATTTGACATAACCACCTGGTGAATATGATTTCTGAGATTTGGCAATATTTCAAGTACGTTATTGCTGCAAATATTAATTTTGTTATTCTTGTATAGATAAATGATCTGTTGTTAATGTGCGTCATGTTCGTTGCGCCCATCTTTCTTAAGTCTCGTTTGTCTGTCTTAGAAACTTTTACACTCAGCTTTATCAGAGCAGAAACGCCTAATATTTCCAAAAATATTTACCCAATCCAAATTATTTAGGGTGTAGATCCTAGAAATCATTCTTCTCTCGGGATTTTCCACGTAATCGCGTTTCATTGGTCCTTGCAATACGCAGGTGATGATAAAAACGCCAATAGTGTTATCTTCTCCCAATAACCTGTAAAGATCGGACTGTTTTAGGCATTTATCTGAAAATTTTTCAGAAATAGGTACTTGCATGAGAAAAACCCCCACCGCTCAAGTTGTTCATTCATTGACGCATTATAGAAACAGTTTTTTTTTTCGTTTCTTTCAGCTTTTCGTGAGATAAGACAACGAGAAGTGACAGAATAGATGGAAAATATGTAATTTGGGCTATATGATTGCACATTTGGAGGGGGGTCCTTATCTTCACATTGTCCAAAGAAATTGGACAGTGTGAAGATAAAAACAGTTTTACTACATAATATGCAGAATAATTGTACCTAACATATTAGGCTTGCAGACCCGCTTTACTTTAGCCCCCTCCCCCCTAATGTGCAAATATATAGCCTAAATTTGTTTCTAATCTATTATATGTTTATTTTACTTTGGTATATTTCATTAGGATTAAGTGTTAGAGAAACATATTAGATAAACATTAGGTAGGGTGTACATCATAAAAGTACCCAGAAATATCCAAAAGGATTTAGTAGAAACTTTCAGAGTGAACTTTGAAGGGTTTGGTCTTTAGATGTTTTTTTTTGTAGCATTTTGAATGGTTCAATTTGGAACCAGATACCCACTGATCTTATATTCAAGTAGCTTTTATACAAAAGGTAAGGATGTCGGAGGAAATTTCAGCCCCCCCTCTCCCTCCCCAAAAAAATATGCCTCTTTTTTAAATAGCTCACATAAAAGCTATTGCTCATTTATACGTTTTTGTTTTTTATCAATTATCCTATTCGTAAGTGTCACATGACACTAAAAAAATGTAAATTTTGTGCTTTGTTTTGTTGCTGTTGTTTTGCTTCTTTTTTTCTACTTAATTATAAAATAATATATATTTTTTAAAGACTATCGTAAACTGTAAAGTAAAATCTGGGGTTGTTTTTTTAATTTTTTTCAATAAACCTCAAAAAATAGATTGTTCAATAAAAACACTGACAAAAAAGAATTTTCAAAATATAAGGAAGAGGAAATTATCTTGCTCCCCTGACTCTTACTCCCCTCAAATAAATTTGAAATTTTTTTGAAACTAAAGTGAAATTTAATATTTCAAAAGATCTTGCTATGGTTTTATATTATTAGTACAGGGTTTTAATCGATGTTTGTGATTTGTCTGTTATATCCTCGTCAATTTCTTGATGCTCTCAAATCAGAGCCTTTCTCTTTGTGTAAAAAATAAATTATGAACCGATTATTTTTATTGTTTTTATAAACATAAGAAAATTTCTATCAGTTTACTCTTATTATGAGTAGAATAAGAATAGAAACAGAGTGTTAATTTTTTTTCTTGATGCCAGTTTACTAGTATGTTTTTTCAGAAGCCGAAAATTGCTTATCGAGCAGAGCTATTGAGCCCTTGCAGAATTCTGATCAATCTTTTTCGCCAAGGGATCGAGAGGTAATTTTAGAGAAAACTTCAACCAGGATGTCTGCAACAGCTGTTAACTCTGCAGGTAGTAGCAACAAAGGTAAGTTTTGACTGTAATATTTTTCTTTTTGTTTCTTGTCTATTGATGCCTCTTGACCCAATGACTTGGGGAGTAAGGCTGTTAAAAAATCGAAAAATATTTTTGGTCGTTTGTGGTCTCTATTTTCGCGGAAGGGTGACTATACCTCTTATATAAGACCGACAAATATACTGCATCGAATTAAAACAACGGTAAAAGTTTTTTTTGATTTTTAAAGACTGCACTAACTTCAACACTAGAATGTTGTATCTGTCTCCTGTCCAGTTTAGTCTTATGAATAACCTTAAAAATCTTCAATAGAAAGGCTAGAAGACATGAAAAATGTACTCGGCTGTGATAAATAAAAGTGCAATATATGTCATTTTGGTCAAAAATGAGTTATATATGAGTCATGGGTAAACTCAACGTGACTGGTGCACTCAGAATTGTCCTGCCCTGTATGGTTACGAAGATAAAAAAGAGAAATACGATGTTTTGAGAAGAGAGAATTATCTTATGGAGCTATAATGGCACTTTTGTCAAGGAGAAAGAAAAAGTACGCCAAAAATGGATTAATTTTTAATTAGATCAGAATACTTTTGGCAGAAGAGTCCTAATTTACTCTATTGGAAAAAAGAGATATACGCAATAAAGTAAAATAATTTCGAATCCGCTCGGAATATGTCTGTTTAATCGGAATATTTCTGTATAGTGCTTGATCATATATCTAGGGGCTCTTGGTAAATAAATCTTGATCATCTAAAGGGTCGTATTCTAAAGGGTCGTATGGCACCAAAATTGACATTCTTTTATGCAGTTTTTGAAGTAGAAATGGTGAAAATTATTAAAGAGATCCGATAAATTTTACATGGGCAAAAAATAATAACTTGAGGTTTGCAAAGCCTCTTTTTCTTAGCGCAAACCACATGATAACTTAAATTGAAGTTATCAAGTATTTTGCAATAGGTTGCATAGGTTGCATCAAGACGTAGGGTAATTGTAGACAGAGAAAAGCCAAGACAGATAGTCCAAGTAATTGAGAGGCAAATGTTTAAATTGCTGGGGCACGGGTAAATGGCAGGAGTATGCATGACTCTCTTATTGGACACATATTTGTCAGGTTAGTTTTTTGAAAGGCATGCCTGCCTAGAGTCTTAGGCATGCTGATCAAGAATTCAAAAAGAGACAAACAGGGCACGCCCACCTATGGTCTTAAGAAGGTTGACCAAAAATTTAAAATCGACATCGGACCGTAAATTTGCTTTAATTAACGGGCGAACAATCATTGAAAGCCACCTTCATCTTTTAAATAATATTTATATATTGCTTAACCTCAGCTCCACATTCTGAAAAAAATTTGAATTTTCACATATTTTTAAAATTTTTGGGTTACTTGCCCGAGACTCTGGGCGGTTGGGCGCCCCCAAATATTGTCCCAAATTCCTCTCTCAATTTAACACTTGTTCACGGATGCCCAGCGTCTCCAATCACTTTCCCAATAGCATCTATTCATTGTCTCAGCTCAGTTTAGCAATCTGAGCCAATTTCCACTTTTCAAGTTTAGGGTCACTTGCCTGAGACTCTGGGCAGATGAGGTGGGTACCTCCAAAAATTGTCCCAACTTCCACTCTCGCCTTAGAACCTATTCACGGATACCTAAGACCGTCAACGGTTAGACTGTTGCCCTAGCGGTAACCATGCCATGCTCTACACACATACCAACAATAACCTTAGCCCCTTCGTAAACAGCCAACCCTATTTAAAATTCGTTCAGTTTACTTTCATTTTCAAAATACCTATGTATTCCATAGGCTATAGGAGAATATTTTGTAAAAAAAAAAAAAAAAAAAAAAAAAATATCCTCCTTTGCTCCTTCCCAAAATTCTAATTTTGGTTCTCCTATGCTATTTACTACCTCTTAAGGATATCAGTTTGAAATTTCAAGCCAATCTTAATAGTTTGCAAAATACTTAGATATTACTGAGTTTTGACTTTCTTTGATTGCATCGTTTAAAGGCATCTTTATCTTTCAAATAGTACCTATTCGTTGCCTAAGGTTAGCCCCACATTCTGAAAAAAATTTGAATTTTTCACAAATTTTTAAAATTTTTGGGTCACTTGCCCGAGACTCTGGGCGGGTGGGCGCCCCCCAAATATTGTCCCAAATTCCTCTCTTAATTTAGCACTTGTTCACGGATGCCCAGCGTCTCCAATCACTTTCCCAATAGTATCTATTCCTTGTCTCAGCTCAGTTTAGCAATCTGAGCCAATTTTCACTTTTCAAGTTTAGAATCACTTGCCTGAGACTCTGGGCAGGTGAGGTGGGCACCTCGAAAAATTGTCCCAACTTCCACTCTCACCTTAGAACTTATTCACGGATACCTAAGACCGTCAACGGTTAGACTGTTGCCCTAGCGGTAACCATGCCATGCTCTACACACATACCAACAATAACCTTAGCCACTTCGTAAACAGCCAACCCTATTTTAAATTCGTTCAGTAAACTTTAATTTTCAAAATACCTATGTATTCCATAGGCTATAGGACAATATTTTGAAAAAAAAAAATATCCTCCTTTGCTCCTTCCCAAAATTCTAATTTGAGTTCTCCTATGCTATTTACTACCTCTTAAGGATATCAGTTTGAAATTTCAAGCCAATCCTAATAGTTTGCAAAATACTTAGATATTACTGAGTTTTGACTTTCTTTGATTGCATCAAACAGGTTTATAGCTAGGTATAAGTTGAAAGACACCATGTCTTTATGGGTTGTCATAGTAGCATGTCTACAACACCTTAGGCACGGCTTTGGGGATAAGGTTAAGATCTGGTAATCTTCAAAAACTTCTCTTTTATAGTTCCAGATCCTCAAAGAAGACAACTTTCATGTGCTCTTAGTCAGCTGAATGCTGCAAACATTCCCTTAAGTCAGCTGAATGGTGCAAACATTCCCACACCGAGTGGCGGAGAAACAGGTCCAGAAATGAGTTTTATAAACACCAAAGGTATCAATATTTCTTGATGATCTTATGTGATTTCCATTATATGCATCATAGCTATTGTATTCAAGATTTTCGATTGGAAATTCAAAGGGCTAGTACCCTTTTTAACATTCGACAGTAATTGGTGGTCAACGTGCCCCCCCCACGCCCATCGTTCCCCCAACTTCATCCACTCCAAAATTTGAAAGAGATAGTTTGTTCAGAGCAGTTGATATGCTGATCGAAACTTTGTGTTTGAGGGGGACCCTCCCTCACAACCATCTGGGCCCGGGTTTTAAGGGGTGCCCGGGGGGCATATAAAGCTTTTCTAGAAGGCATTGTCGTAGAATCTTCAAAAAAGGCTCATTCGATTGGAAATTCAAAGGGCTAGTGCCCGTTATGATAGTCGAAAAGGATTGGAGGGCAACGTCAGATTCAGCATATCAGAAAACCCTATTACATAGGTTTCAAGCTCATATCTGCAAAAATCTGCAACTTCGTATTTTTTGCCGGAAGAAAAATATACGAATATAGAAGTTAGTTACGTAAGTTAATTTGTAAATTACGTCATAATTAAATTTAGAGACATCCATTTAACAAAAGAAAAGTAAAATTTTTATGCAAATTTTGTTTACTTATTCAATGCCCGTGAGCCAAAATAAAAGCTGCATTAACTAAAAAACGATCAGAAATTAGCTAAAAAAATAAGTTTTTTTAACTGAAAGTAAGGAGCGACATTAAAACTTAAAACAAACAGAAATTATTCCGTATATGAAATTGACTGTGCTCTCCTGAACGCCGCGCTCTTTACGCTAAAGTTTGACTCTTTCTCACAACTTTTTTTTTTTAACAATAAAAAACTTTAGCGTAAAGAGCGAAGCGTTGAGGAGGGGACAGCCCCTTTCATATGCGGAATAATTTCTGTTCGTTTTAAGTTTTAATGTCGCTCCTTACTTTCAGTTTAAAAAAACTGGTTTTTTTTATTTAATAAATATAAAGGGCGTTAAAACACAGTCCAGTTTAACTCCTAATTTAATACGAAACCAGCTGCTAACCTCATTTCCTACCTTAACTGCAGCAGTTTTATTCTCGTACATTGCAATTATCACGTTAATGTGTTTGTCTGGTATACCATAAAAACATAAGACCATCGCTAAAGCTCTTCTATCAGCAGAATCAAACGTTTGCTCATAACCAATGATACTGAGGACCAAAGGTGTTTGATAACTCAGGTACTTCGGAATTATTAATCTAAGAGTGAAAATTTGATCGACATATCCTCTACCCCTTCTGAAACTGCACAGTTCTTCTCTTATAACCATGTCTACAGTATCCATCTCAAGAATCATATTACTAAGTAATGTGCTATCTACAGAGACCAGGCTAGTGCATTGATAATTACCATAGTCACCCTTATCACCTTTCTTATTCAGTGGTTTCATTTGGGTTTTCCCAAAATCGCTAGGTACTACTCCTTTTCCAATAATCACATTCATAGTCTTCAATAACTTAAAGCCAATCTCAAAGCCACCATATTTAAGAAAATCACTTACCACAGTATCAGCAACTTGGGCCTTATTATTTTTAGTCCTTTGAGTACTGTCACTAATTCTTCCTTACAAAATAAATCTTACTTCACATCCAAGGTATTACAAATTTTTTCATTTTCCTCTATATCTTTTCCTGCAACTTTATCTCGGCTTAGTAAATTCTCAAAATGTTTTACACATCTGATAGATAGATAGATAGATAGGCAAACTTTTATTTTCGCTAAAATCTTCATAGCACTGCCAAATTTCTTTGGTATAGTCACTGTAAAAAGCATAAGTCACATTATGCAAGCATAGTCACATTAAAAATTGAATATTAAAAAAAAAACACAAATCGATCCTCCTGATTTTCGTTGTAACTATTTACGAAACTAGGTATAACACTTTTCGCTAACAGCTGATGGACACAGCGTACCGGCTTAAGTTTCTAAACAGGCACTGCAACCCTGCGCGGGAGTCGTTTTGCTTTGGATTGATGGAGGAAAAGGGTTTTTTGGTTTGCGTGGATCAGAGATCTTTTTCCGAAATCCATGCAGAGTTTCACTCTTCTTTTTTTCAAAGTTTGTATTTTAAACTTTGTCAGCAGCTCTTCATACACCATTTCCGCCTCGTTAGATACTATCATTAGAGCTCTTTTCTGAGCTCTTTCGATCCTGGCGCTTTGCTCAGTCGTCAGTCAAAATGCCATACAGGAGCTGCATATTCCAGTATTGGGCGAGTAAAGATGTAAATATTCGGAGGAGGTAATATGGAGGGGCGCCATGTTTCGACATAAGCTTGAGCATCTGCAGCCCAGTAGTACCCTTTTTTACTAGACTAGTGTTTACTTCCCATTTTAAATAACTGGTAATAATAACTCCCAAAATTTTAATCTTCCTTAGTTTAAGAGAATCAGAGATAGTTGGTAGAAAATTTGGTTCAGAAGAATTTAAAAATGAAATAGTTGAAATTGAATATTTACTATCATTTACTTTCATATTTGAACTGGAAGCTTTAGTCTTCACGTTATCGATTAAAATTTGAGCTTTGCTGCATTCATTTGTTTCACAAATTTCTCCAAGGGTCAGGTCGTCATCATATTTCCAGCAGTCTCTACAATTATTATTAGTATCATTGATCATAACTAGAAAAAGAATAGGACCCAGAATGGTACTTTGAGGTACACCACAAAAAACTGGCTCAGGTTCAGAGAAAGACTTCTTATATTGAAAAATTTGGAACCTATTTATTAAAAAACTCTGAATCATTTTCACAACAGCAGCATTCACTCTAAAATCAATTAAAATCTTAGAAATTAAAATTTTATGATCAATCAAATCGAAACCCATTTTAACATCAATTGTTATTAAGTTTAGCTATTTACCAGGTTCATCAACATACTTAAAATAAAATATAAAAGACTGACTAGATAATGGGATGTTGATGTATTCTATCTGTTACCGTACTGATGAGGATCAAGGAGGGGTTCAACTTCAGCTTTTAGCCAATTTGCTACAAAACTTTCGTATATTTTGCTTAACAAGGGGGTCAAAGTGATTGACCTCACACCATCGAAATTAAGTCCAATATCTTTTTTAGGGATTGGAGTAACATACCCCGTTTTCCATATATGTGGGCAAACTGAAGAAGTCTCTCTTTAACTCTTTCTTTATCTCTAATTATGGTCCCTTTTCTATCTGTAACTGGAACAAGTCCGGATTGACTAATTTCGTATACATATACTATACTAAACTAGATTATTCAAAATACTATGTATACTTTGAATGCTGATTGAAAAATATACAATGAATTTTTTTTTTGAAAGTCAAACTTAAAGCCCTTGAAGGCTGTATGGATTGAAATAAAACTGTAACTGCTTATCGGGCACTGATACATCATTAACATATGCTTTAAGTCCATTTAAGTAGATGTTTCTAAGTAGCAAAAAGCAACTTTACAAAAAACATATGATACAATCCACTGGGATCGTCAGTTTAATATAATACATAGACTGATATTTATTCCTTAAACATTTAATAATTTTTCTTTATTACAGTAAAAAATGAGAAAAAATTTAAACTGAATTTTGTTTTCAGTAAAGTACAAATTGTGTTCTGGTCTTGAGAAGAAATGGGGGTTCTCAGCCCTGCTCATGATAATTTTTGCTTGTTTTGAATCTAATTCGGCTGCTTATTGTAATTTCTGTTCGTTTTGAATTCTATTTATTTATTAATGGTGATTCGTGGTAGTTTTATACTTAGAAGATATATTTGACTTTATTTCTGCCCATATTTGGCTTTATGGTTCTTTCCTTTCTTTGAAAAAATAGTTTCTCAAGTTGTTTCTCAATACCTTCTCAAGTTGACCTGAAAAATAAAACTTATTATCAGTCCCAATACATTCTATCTATGTTGTTTGTCAGCCTGGATACACATACACTCTTTTGATCTATTTAAATTATTAGAGCAGAAGTAGTAATAGATGTAGCGCCTAAAGTTTCAACTTAACACTACCAGTTGTTTTAGAGATTTTATTGATGTGTCTTATAGGGAACCATACACACAGTGCCTTTTGATTTAGTTTGAAAGCAATATTTAGTTTTAAAGCATAATGGCTGAGTTTATAATTGTGGGGGGTAACATACCTAATATACTAATAGACATAGTTGCTTGACCGTTCTATTATGCTCAACAAAATGGCTTTTTCAAATTTGGCGGGATGTGTTTGGAAAAAGAATGGGCTTGGAAGAAGGGCTACTTGACCTCCAATGTCTTTTTAATCTTAAATAGAGCAACTTTTTTAACGTTTTGTGCCCAACTTATGTTAATTTCTGCTCGTTTTGAGATTGACTTGGTTAATTATTGTAATTTCTGTTCGTTTTCGGTTTCATTTATTTATCAATGCTGATTTGTGGTGGTTTCACGCTTGGTAGATTATTTGATTTTAGTTTTGCTCATTGTTTTTTTAATGGAGTTCTTTACTTTTCTTTGAAAAACTTATTTTGTGGAAAAAGTTTTTTTTAATTAATCTCAGTAAAAAGGGAGTCAGGCAAGGTGGTGGGCTTTCTCTATATATTTTTAAAACTGTGCTTGCGGACTGTTTGCGAATGCTGTCTCCTACTGTGTTTTTAGAAAATACTGCTGTTAGTCACATTGCCTATTCTGATGATGTTCTGCTAGTTAGTCATGCTAGGTCAGGTCTCGCAAAAAATCTAAATGTTCTGATTAATGCTTTGAGTATGATTGGACTTTCTGTAAATACTTCAAAATGCGAGTTTCTGTGTTTTAATACTTCTAAACCAGCTTCTCCTTTACATGTGGGTACAGTGCTACTCAAGTGTGTCTCAAAGTTGAAATGGCTTGGGATTACTTTTTCCAGCTATCAAAGAAAGTAAACAGATTTTTTTGCGAATGGTATCAAGTTTTCCATTTCAGGTCAACTAGAGGAGGTATGAAACTAAATTAAACACTACTATTCGTCCAGATTTTTAAGAGGGTGTGTGTTGTTAAAAATTGCTGAAAATTTTCTCCAGCATACAAAAAGCAGACCAAAATATAAAGTCTTAAAAAACGAAAAGATTTAAAGTATTACCGTATTTTCTTTTTCTCTGAAAAGACTATGTCAATATAAAACGAACCGAAATCAATTAAAAAAAAGTTTTTCCACAAAATAAATACAAACGAATGTGCATTGTCAGTTTAACATACATATACTAATATTTAGTAATCAATATGTTAATATTATTTGATTTATTAAAGTTGTAAAAGTAATAACGTTTATGTTGTTTCAGTAAAGTGCAAATTATGTTCTGGCCTTGGGAAGGCATAGGGGTTTTGAGGCCTACTCATGTTAATTTCTGCTCGTTTTGAGTTTGACTCGGTTATTTATTGTAATTTCTGTTCGTTTTGGGTTATTTATCGATGCTGATTTGTGGTAGTTTCACGCTTGGTAGTTTATTTGATTTTCATTTTTGCTCATTTTTTGTTTAATGAAGTTCTTTACTTTTCTTTGAAAAATAATTTTGTGAAAAAAGTTTTTTAATTAATGTAACTGAAAATAACAGAATCAGAACAGAAAACTGTTTAAATATCTGAACCTAGCTTCATTTGTAAGTTAATCAAATCATCGAAATCGAATCATTAATACAAGAATTATAAATTTGGAAACATCTATATTGAGACAAAGTAAAAGATATTTGAAATTTTCGGCCTTTTAAAGAGGTTAACTGTTAAAGATAGAAAAAAATGCAACCAACTAAATTCTATAATTAAACTGCTTTTTTGTGTGTGTGTGAACAGATAGAAGCCCCTTTAGTGGTGTAAATTCTTCATTTTAAAATTGAAAATAATAAATTTCATGACTATTACAGATCAGCTGCTTTTTTATCACCACCTTACGTCAGCAATTTTACTCTTAAAAAATAATTTTCCTGACAATAAGATTATCTTGTTGTAAACTGCATAACATTTTTTTATATTGATAATAGTATAGGCTAAAAGAGAAGAAGATGATAATTTAGAAACACTTCTTTTCAATATGGCTGGATTACTGTCAGATGTTTTATTAACGAAAAAGATTACTTTTGATGTCAAATCAATTCTCAATGATGTCTAATCTTCATTTCTTAAGAATATCAGGCGTAACTATGTCATCAAAGATTTTTTTAATTCCAGATCCCAAAGCAGAAAAACAACAACATTTTTGCCATTTGAATATTCCACTCATGGTGCTCTTCTCACTCAACCTGCTATTAGCTTTTTAACTAGCCTCAGGGAAATAATAAATAACTTGAACCATTGAAATACAAGTCAATTCAAACGAATTCATACTGATATTGGTCAAATCCATGCCACCCACCCTATAGGTCAATGTTCCTCTCTATTCTTGAACAGTACTACAATGTGACCCATCAATACCACCTACCATATAGGCCTATTTTGTGCCGTTATAAGCTTCCTATTTTTACAACAGTTAATAGACCCTTTGGAGAGGTCCAACTGTTTTGTTGCTTTTTTGAACTACAAAGGCGTAACCAAGAGGCCAGTACAACCGGATTTGTGGAGGAGCTTTATTGGCTAAAGATTCTTCATTCCATTCTTCATTTTAAGTTCGCATGATTTCACTTACTTCTGACATATTTTACCCCCCCCCCCTCCTTATATGGACCTATTTTAAAACCTCCTCTTTTATGGTTCTAGGTTTTCAGAGCAATGCAGAACAATTACGCTACAAATTTATTCAAGATGAACTGCCAGGTCAGAACACTTCGGAGTTGGACTATTCATCGCTTATCAATAATCATGAAAATGTTGATATCTCTGAAAACTTCCATAATGACATTCCTGATGACCTTTTTGGGTCTCCTGAGCCCCAACTAGTAGAAAATCAAACATCTCTTGAGGGAGAAAATACTCAAGAAAATGGTGAGCCCGGATTTTAAAACTTCAATTTATGTTTTTGCTCTTCTTGACAAAATACTCAGCAACTCAACTGACCAAAAATTGTAGAATATAGGATTCTAGAATATTGTATCTGTCTCAGGTTTATTTTAGTCTTGTAAATAGAGTTAAGAATCTAGAGTAGAAAGGTTAGAAAGTATGAAAAGAGTGCCGTCATAATCTCCATGATCAAAAGCCTTAAAATTGAGTTATATAATCCTTCCTATCGTTTACAATACCTTTAATTTCTCTAGTAAGTTTCATAAATTGGGGTTTGACTAGCAGGCCTCTGCAAAATCATAAATAGAACTTCCCATTTCCCTAAAATCTTTCTTTATGACATCCTGCCACCCCAACTGTGGACGACCTGCTTTCCTGGCCAAAATGGACAATCTTTCTCAATCTGTCATCTTTCATCCGCAGAATATGCCCTAGCCATCTCAACCGTTCTCTTATTATAGCCCAAGAAAGTAGAATTGAAATACATTTTACGTACAGCCTACGGTTTGAAATTCGTCAGTCAGCCGGGTACCCACAGCAATCCATAGGCAATTACTTTGGAACACATCTAGGAAATCCTCATCCGCTTTTCAGAGTGTCCATGGTTCAGAACCATATTTGACCACTGTCATAAAATTACTGTAGCTTCCAATATTCTAATCTTGGTTTGCAGATTTATCTTCTTATTCTTCCAAACTTTTTTT
Source organism: Artemia sp. Qi Xiang Cuo (assembly GCF_049724085.1). Taxonomy (NCBI): domain Eukaryota; kingdom Metazoa; phylum Arthropoda; class Branchiopoda; order Anostraca; family Artemiidae; genus Artemia; species Artemia sp. Qi Xiang Cuo. The sequence continues at coordinate 46,225,236 of NC_142808.1, read as the reverse complement.
AACTGTGAAAAAACACCTGAGTCTTGACTATTCTATTTTTAATATCTTCACTGCTCCCGCCGTCTTTACTAATGATTCTACCAAGGTAAATGAAGCTGTCCACGTGATCAGTGTTTTCGTTACTCAGCATCACCTTTCCGTCTTTACTTATTCCTAGCCTTATTGACTTGGTATTCTTAACGTTGTTTTTAAAACTTGTTCTAGCACCCTGAACTCGTAGATCCTCTATAAGTTCATTTATTTTGCTCACACTTTCATCTATGATGCTTAAATCATCAGCATAATCTAAGTCCAGGAAAGTCTTTCCTCCCCATTGGATTCCGTGTTCTCCCATTTCCTTTCCTGTGCTTTGTCACGCAATGTGTATGAAAATGATCAAACAGTTCGTGGTAGCGAACTGTAAGTAAGGAGCGACCCGGCTCAATGGTAACCGAAACACTAGAAAACGGATTTTTGATACCAATAGATACATCAAAAGAATCAAATTCCAATGCTGATTTCAAATATATAACTTTTATCAAGTTTAGTGCCATTCATCAAAAGTTACGCGCCCGAGAAAATTTGGCTGATTTTCAAAAAAAGGGGGAAAGACCCCCTAAAAAATATAGAACCTTAATGAAAATCACACCATCATATTCAGCGTATCAGAGAACCCTACTGTAGAGGTTTCAAGCTCCTATCTACAAAAATGTGGAATTTTGCATTTTTTGCCAGAAGAAGATCACGGATGCGTGTTTATTTTTTTTTTTTTTTTTTATGTTTTTTGTTGTTTTTTTCCAGGGGTGATCACATCGACCCAGCGGTCCTAGAATTTCGTGAGAGGGTTCATTAAAACGAAAATTAAAAGTTCTACTGCCCTTTTTAAGTGAAAAAAATTGGAGGGCAACTAGGTCCCCTCCGATGCTCATTTTTTCCCCAAAGTCACCGGATTAAAATTTTGAGATAGCCATTTTGTTTAGTATGGTCGAAAATATGATAACTATGTCTTTTAGGATGACTTAATCCCCCGAAGTCCCCGGGGGGAGGGCTAAAAGTTATGAACTTTACCCAATGTTAACATATAGTATTGGTTATTGGGAAGTATACAGACGTTTTCAGGGTTTTTTTCGGGTAGTGGGGGGGGTGGGTCGGGGGTTATGTTGGAGGATCTGTCCATGAAGGAAGTTTTCATGGGGGAAGGGAAATTGCCATGAACGGGGCGCCGGACTTGCCAGCATTATTTATTGGTTATTTGGAACAGACATTTTCAGGAAGTATTTTTTTCTGGAGGGGGGGGGGGGCTGGAGGAGGGGGTTACTCGGGAGAATATTTCCGTTGAGGATGTTTCTTTGGGGTAAGGGACATTTCTATGAAGGGGGCGCCTGATTTCCAAGCATTATTTAAATAACGATCAGAAATTAAATTAAAAAAAAACAAGTTTTTTCAACTGAAAATAAGGAGCAACATTAGAACATAAAACTAACAGAAATTAAAACGTATATGAGGGGGTTCACCCCCAAGTCAATACCTCGCTCTTTACGCTACAGTTTTTTTTAGTGCTTTCAAAAGAGCTATCTATTCTAATTAAACGGCCTTTGTGATTCAGGGGTTTGTGAATTACGTTTTTTTTAACTTTTAACGTAAAGAGTGTGGTATTGACTAAGGGGAGAACCCCCTCATATACGTAATAACATATATGTAATAAAAAAAAATAAAAAAAACAAGCAATACGGCTCAATAGTTATCGAAACTTTTAAAAACGGAATTTTGATGTCAATAAATGTATCAAAAGAATGGGTTTATAATTTTGATTATAAAAACATACACTTTATTAAGTCTATTATTGCTCATCAAAGGCTATGAGCCTGAGAAAATTTACCCGATGTTTTATAGAGGGGGGAAACATCCCCTCGAAGGGAAAGAATTTTAATGAAAATCACACCGTCAGATTCAGCGTATCAGAAAACCCTATTACATAGGTTTCAAGCTTTTTGCCAGAAGAAAAATATACGAATATAGAAGTTAGTTACGTAAGTTAATTTGTAAATTACGTCATAACCAAATTTAGAGACATACATTTAACAAAAGAAAAGTAAAAATTTTATGCAAATTTTGTTTACTTATTCAATGACCGTGAGCCAAAATAAAAGCTGCATTAACTAAAAAACGATCAGAAATTAAATAAAAAAGCAAGTTTTTTAAACTGAAAGTAAGGAGCGACATTAAAACTTAAAACGAACAGAATTTTTCCGTATATGAAAGGGGCTGTTCCCTCCTCAACGCCTCGCTCTTTATGCTAAAGTTTGACTCTGTCTCACAACTTTTTTTTTTAAACAATAAGAAAATGTAGCATAAAGAGGGAGGTGATGAGAAGGGGACAGCCCCTTTCATATACGGAATAATGTCTTTTTGTTTTAAGTTTTAATGTCTCTCCTTACTTTCAGTTTAAAAAAACTTGTTTTTTTTTTATTTAATAAATATAAAGGGCGTTAAAACACAGTCCAGTTTAACTCCTAATTTAATACGAAACCAGCTGCTAACCTCATTTCCTACCTTAACTGCAGCAGTTTTATTCTCGTACATTGCAATTATCACGTTAATGTGTTTGTCTGGTATACCATAAAAACATAAGACCATCACTAAAGCTCTTCTATCAACAGAATCAAACGTTTGCTTATAACCAATGATACTGAGGACCAAAGGTGTTTGATAACTCAGGTACTTCCGAATTATTAATCTAAGAGTGAAAATTTGATTGACATGTCCTCTACCCCTTCTGAAACTGCACAGTTCTTCTCTTATCACCATTTCTACAGTATCCATCTCAAGAATCATATTACTAAGTAATGTGCTATCTACAGAGACCAGGCTAGTGCATTGATAATTACCATAGTCACCCTTATCACCTTTCTTATTCAGTGGTTTCATTTGGGTTTTCCCAAAATCGCTAGGTACTACTCCTTTTCCAATAATCACATTCATAGTCTTAAATAACTTAAAGCCAATCTCAAAGCCACCATATTTAAGAAAATCACTTACCACAGTATCAGCAACTTGGGCCTTATTATTTTTAGTCCTTTGAGTACTGTCACTAATTCTTCCTTACAAAATAAATCTTACTTCACATCCAAGGTATTACAAATTTTTTGATTTTCCTCTATATCTTTTCCTGCAACTTTATCTCGGCTTAGTAAATTCTCAAAATGTTTTACACATCTGATAGATAGATAGATAGATAGGCAAACTTCTATTTTTGCCAAAATCTTCATGGCACTGCCAAATTTCTTTGGTATAGTCACTGTAAAAAGCATAAGTCACATTATACAAGCATAGTCACATTAAAAATTGAATATTAAAAAAAACACACAAATCGATCCTCTTGATTTTCGTTGTAACTATTTACGAAACTAGGTATAACACTTTTCGCTAACAGCTGATGGACACACCGTACCGGCTGAAGTTTCTAAACAGGCACTGCAACCCTGCGCGAGAGTCGTTTTGCTTTGGATTGATGGAGGAAAAGGGTTTTGTGGTTTGCGTGGTTCAGAGATCTTTTTCCGAAATCCATGCAGAGTTTCACTCTTCCTTTTTTCAGAGTTTGTATTTTAAACTTTGTCAGCAGCTCTTCATGCGCCATTTCTGCCTCGTTAGATACTATCATTAGAGCTATTTTCTGAGCTCTTTCGATCCTGGCGCTTTGCTCAGTCGTCAGTCCAAAATGCCATACAGGAGCTGCATATTTCAGAATTGGGGGAATAAAAGATGTAAATATTCGGAGGAGGTAATATGGAGGGGCGCCAGTAGACTAAGAGATTCCATTTCTGGGGCGCCCCCGTACCAAACAGGTTTTTCTGGTAGGTAAACAGGTCATTACAGTCGGTCATTACACTCTTTGTCAAGAGGATTTACGCAATTTCAAAGTTCAGTGTCTTTTTTTAGTGGTAAACCAAAAAACCGATGTCTCTTTTTAGTTGCCAATCGTGTGATTGATCTTTTGGACAATTGCCTTTAGTCAAGACTAGTTTGTTAGGAATGTGTCGTTGCTAAAGCTAACTCTCATTGGAAAAAAGGGGTATAAAGCTTTTTGTTTTTGATAAGAATTGCACAATGAATGTATCGTTTGACGTGGGCATTTTTTATGAGCCAATCAGAGGTTGTTCAATATACGATAACGTGATTTGTGGTTGGGATTTGAATAAAAGAAATGGTTATGTTATTTGCTTGCGTGTATAGGAATTCCCATGTTATTTGCTTGCAGGTATAGATATTCCCTTGTTATTTGCTTGCATGTATAGGAATTCCCATGTTATTTGCTTGCGTGTATAGGAATTCCCATGTTATTTGCTTGCATGTATAGAAAATTCCCAGGTTATTTGCTTGCGTGTATAGGAATTCTCATGTTATTTGCTTGCATGTATAGGAAGTCCCTTGTTATTTGCTGGCATGGATAGGTATTCCGAGCGTCTGTTCTGTAATTGATTGCTTGTCCCATGTTAATTGCGGGGGTGTATAGGAATTCCCAAGTTATTTTCGTGCATGCATAGGAATTCGCAGGTCATTTTATTACATGTATAGAAATTCCCAAGGTCTTTTCATGATAGTCAATTACTAAACAGGTTATTGGCGTGCATCTATAGTAATTCACTTCGTATGTTCTTGCATGTATAGGACGTACCTTGTTATGTTCTTGCGTATATAGGAATTCCAATGATATTTGCTTGAGTGTATAGTAATTCCAATGTTATTTGCTTGCATATGTAGGAAGTCCCATGCTATTTGCTTGCATGTATAGTAATAGACACGTTATTTTGCTTCAGGTAATATGAATTAAAATGTGATTTTATTGAGTGAATATTAAAACCAATGATATTTGCTTGCATGTTTAGGAATTCCCATGTTATTTGCTTGCATGTATAGGAATTCCTATGTTATTTGCTTGCGTGTATAGGAATTCCCATGTTATTTGCTTGCATGTATAGGAAGTCCCAAGTTATTTGCTTGCGTGTATATGAATTCCCATGTTATTTGCTTGCTTGTATCGGAATTCAAAAGTTTTTTGATTGCTTGTATAGGAATTCCTATGTTATTTGAATGCGTGTATAGGAATTCCCATGTTATTTGCTTGCGTGTATAGGAATTCCCATGTTATTTGCTTGCTTGTATATTAAATACCTTGTTTTGTGCGTTCGGGTTTTTGTAGTCCCTATTTATTTGCTAGCATGTATATGATTTCCAAGTATATTTGCGTGCATTTATAGGAATTCCCAGGTTATTTGATTGCATGTATATGAAATCATTTGTTATATGGTTGCATGTATAGGAAGTGCGTGGTAAGTTTCTAGCGAATATAGGAACTACCAGGTTATTTGCTTGCATTTATATGAAATGAAACGGTAATTTTCTGGATTTTTTTTGTATACAAATTTTATTTTATTGCGTGTATAGGAATGCAAATGTTATTTGATTGCATGTCTGTGTGAGCCTCTTTTGGCTGTTTGTGTCTTTTCGGGCATTGTGTCTCTCTGTTGGATGTGTGCGTCTCTTGTCTCTTTGGGCTGTGTGTCTCTTTGAGCTGTTTGAGTCTTTTTCGTCTGTTTGTGTGTCTCTTTGAGCTGTTTGAGTCTTTTTGATCTGTTTGTGTCTCTTTGGGCTGTTTGAGTCTTTTTTGGGCTGCGTTTGTCTCTTTGGGCTTCTGCCTCTTTGGGCTGTGTGTGGGTCTGTGGGCTATGTTTGTCTCTTTGGGCTGTTTGAGTCTTTTTGGGCTGTATGTCTTTCTTTTGGCTGTTTATGTCTCTGAGGGGTCGTGTATGCATCTTTGGACTATGTGTGTCTCTTTGGGACGTTTGAATCTTTTGATCTGTATCTGTCTGTATGGGCGGTTTTTTTTTTTGGTCTGTGTGTGTTTCTTTGGGCTTTGTGCGTCTCTTTGGGCTGTGCGTCTCGTTTGACGGTTTTAGTCTTTTTGATCTTTTTGTGTCTCTTTGAGATGTTTGAGTCTTTTTTTGTCTGTGTTTGTATCTTATGGCTTCTGTATAATTTGTGTGTGTGTGTTTATTTGGTGTATGTGTGTCTCTTTGTTCTGTTTTATTAATTTTTTTCTGTGTGTGTGTCTCTTTAGGCTGTATGTCTCTTTGTGCAGTTTGAATTTTTGGTCAGTGTGTGTTTTTTTTTGTTGTTTGTGTCTCTTAGAGGCCATGTGTGTCTCTTTGGGCAATGTGTGTCTCTTTGGAGGGTTTGAATCTTTTTGGTATTTATGTGTCTGTATTGGTGTTTTTTTGTCTGTTTGAGCTGTGTGTTTCTCTCTTTGGTCTTTGTGTGTCTCTTAGGACTGTGTGTATGTTTCTTTAGCCTGTGTGTGTCTCTTTGGGCAGTGTGTGTCTCTTTAGGCTGTATATCTCTTTGTGCAGTTTGAATCTTTATGGTCTGTGTGTGCCTCTTTTGGCTGTTTGTGTCGTTTTGGGCTTTGTGTCTCTCTGTTGGATGTGTGCTTCTCTTTGGGCCGTGTACGTCTCTTTGAGCTGTATGTGTCTCTTTGGGCTTAGGGTGTCTCTTTGTGAGGTGTGTGTCTCTTGAGGCTGTGTGTGTCTCGTTGGTCTGTTTGTCTTTTTGGGGTGTCTGAGTCTTTTTGGTCTATGTTTGTCTCTTTGGGCTGTTTGTGTCTCTTTGGGCTGTGTATGTTTCTTTGGGCTTTGTGTGTCTCTTTGAGCTATGTGTCAATACGTTTAAGCAATAAATATATTTAAGCTTAACCCGTCTTTATTCTTTAGAATAGTTATATTGTAATCAAGTAGCAAACTCTATCCTAAACTCATCTTTTGGATACACAATGCAGAAAATTCATTTAAGAAATTATAAAAAAATTTTAAGTAAGTAACAAATTCTTTCTTGAGGTCAGCTCTTGGATACACTATACAGAAATTTCATTAAATAAATTATGATAAAATTGTAAGTAAGTAGCGAATTGTTTCCTGAATTCACCAGCTGGATAAACAAAAAGACATTCCATTCAAGGAATTATGAAAAAATTCTAAGTAAGTAACAAACTTTCTTGAAGTTACCTCATGGATACACAATGCAGAAACCTAATTTAAGAAATTATGAAAAAATTGTAAGCAAGTAACAAAGTCTTTCATGAAGTCACCTCGTGGATATGAAAAAATTGCTAGTAAGTAGTAAATTCTTTTTTGAATTCACCTGCTGGATAAACAAAAAAAGACATTTCGTTCAAGAAACTATGACAAAATTCAAAGTAAGTAACAAACTCTTTATTGTTTTCATGACTTAGATAAACGATGTAGAAATTAAATTCAAGAAATTATGAAAAAATTCTCAGTCTAAGTAGCAAATTCTTTCTTGAATTCACCTGTTGGATAAATAAAAAGACATTTCGTTCAAGAAATTATGACAAAATTCTAAGTAAGTAACAAACTCTTTATTGTTTTCGCGAGTTAGATAAACGATGTAGAAATTAATTTCAAGAAATTATGAAAAAATTCACAATAAGTAACTATTTCTTTCTTGAAGTCAACTCGTAAGTAACAATTTCTTTCTTGAAGTCAACTCTTGGATACACAATACGGGAATTTCATTCAAGAAATTATGAAAAAATTGTAACTAAGTATCAAATTCTTTCTTGAATTCACTTGTTGAATAAAAAAAAATACATTTCATTCATGAAATTATGACAAAATTCTAAGTAAGTAACAAACTCTTTATTGTTTTCACGAGTTAGATATACGATGTAGAAATTAAATTCAATAAATTTTGAAAAAATTCTCAGTCTAAGTAGCAAATTCTTTCTTGAATTCACCTGTTGGATAAACAAAAAAGACATTTCTTTCAAGAAATTATGACAAAATTCTAAGTAAGTAACAAACTCTTTATTGTTTTCACGAGTTGGATAAACGATGTAGAAATTAATTTCAAGAAATTATGAAAAATTCTCAGTAAGTAACCATTTCTTTCTTGAAGACAACTCTTTGATACACAGTACGGAAATTTCATTCAAGAAATTATGAAAATATTTGTAAGTAAGTAACAAACTCTTTATTGATTCCACCTCTTGGATATACAGTACAGATACTTCATTCAAGAAATTATGAAAAAATCGCAAGTAAGTAACTTTTTTTCTCTTTATCACAAACAATTTTTACTTAGCTAAATGATGCGGAAATTTAATTCAAGAAATTATGAAAAAATTCTCAGTAAGTAACAATTTCTTTCTTGATGTCAACTCTTAGATACACGATACGGGAATTTCATTCAAGAAATTATGAAAAAATTGTAACTAAGTAGCAAATTCTTTCTTGAATTCACTTGTTGAACAAACAAAAAGACATTTCATTCAAGAAATTATGACAAAATTCTAAGTAAGTAACAAACTCTATTGTTTTCACGAGTTAGATATACGATGTAGAAATTAAATTCAAGAAATTATGAAAAAATTCTCAGTCTAAGTAGCAAATTCTTTCTTGAATTCACCTGTTGGATAAACAAAAAGACATTTCGTTCAAGAAATTATGACAAAATTCTAAGTAAGTAACAAACTATTTATTGTTTTCACGAGTTAGATATATGATGTAGAAATTAAATTCAAGAAATTATGAAAAAATTCTCAGTCTAAGTAGCAAATTCTTTCTTGATTTCACCTGTTGGATAAACAAAAAGACATTTCGTTCAAGAAATTATGACAAAATTCTAAGTAAGTAACAAACTCTTTATGGTTTTCACGAGTTAGATAAACGATGTAGAAAGTAATTTCAAGAAATTATGAAAAAATTCTCAGTAAGTAACCATTTCTTTCTTGAAGTCAACTTTTGAATACACAGTACGGAAATTTCATTCAAGAAATTATGAAAATATTTGTAAGTAAGTAACAAACTCTTTATTGATTCCACCTCTTGGATATACACTACAGATACTTCATTCAAGAAATTATGAAAAAATCGCAAGTAAGTAACTTTTTTTCTCTTTATCACAAACAATTTTCACTTAGCTACATGATGCAGAAATTTCATTCAAGAAATTATGAAAAAATTCTCAGTACGTAACAATTTCATTCTTGAAGTCAACTCTTAGATACACAATACGGGAATTTCATTCAAGAAATTATGAAAAAATTGTAACTAAGCAGCAAATTCTTTCTTGAATTCACTTTTTGAATAAACAAAAAGACATTTCATTCAATAAATTATGACAAAATTCTAATTAAGTAACAAACTCTTTATTTTTTTCACGAGTTATATATAATATTTATATATTAAATTAAATAAATTATTAAAAAATTCTAATTCTAATTAGCAAATTCTTTCTTTAATTAACATGTTGTATAAAAAAAAAGACATTTCGTTCAAGAAATTATGACAAAATTCTAAGTAAGTAACAAACTCTTTATTGTTTTCACGAGTTAGATAAACGATATAGAAATTAATTTCAAGAAATTATGAAACAATTCTCAGTAAGTAACCATTTCTTTCTTGAAGTCAACTCTTGGATACACAGTAGGGAAATTTCATTCAAGAAATTATGAAAATATTTGTAAGTAACAAACTCTTTATTGATTCCACCTCTTGGATATACAGTACAGATACTTCATTCAAGAAATTATGAAAAAATCGCAAGTAAGTAACTTTTTTTTCTCTTTATCACAAACAATTTTCACTTAGCTGCATGATGTAGAAATTTAATTCAAGAAATTATGAAAAAATTTCAGTAAGTAACAATTTCTTTCTTGAAGTCAACTCTTAGATACACAATACGGAAACTTCATTCAAGAAATTATGAAAGTATTTGTAAGTAAGTAAGTAACAATCTCTTTATTGATTTCACCTCTTGAATATACAGTACAGATACTTCATTCAAGAAACATGATTAAACACGTTTTGAAACTACATGCTATTTGCATGCCTTTCCTTGGCACCTTTCCAAATGAGCGGGGATTCCCCACTGCTTCCTAGACATTGCAAAAAGTGAGCAGTACGAAAACTCCACGTTTTCAACCAGACTGGTTTTTTAGACAACATACCCACAGAGATGACAAACACACATAGAGACGAGACACGCACAGACACGACACACAAACAGAGTCATAGTGAGAGAGATATCCAAAAAGTTGGGTTGATCTAGGTTCACTTAGAGTGGCGCGCCACTAAGTTACTTACTTGAGATTTTTTCATAATTTCTTGAATGAAGTATCTGTACTGTATATCCAAGAGGTGGAATCAATAAAGAGTTTGTTACTTACAAATATTTTCATAATTTCTTGAATGAAATTTCCGTACTGTGTATCCAAGAGTTGACTTCAAGAAAGAAATGGTTACTTACTGAGAATTTTTTCATAATTTCTTGAAATTAATTTCTACATCGTTTATCTAACTCGTGAAAACAATAAAGAGTTTGTTACTTACTTAGAAATTTGTCATAATTTCTTGAACGAAATGTCTTTTTGTTTATCCAACAGGTGAATTCAAGAAAGAATTTGCTACTTAGACTGAGAATTTTATCATAATATATTGAATTTAATTTCTACATCGTATATCTAACTCGTGAAAACAATTATCGTTAGATAAACGATGTAGAAATTAATTTCAAGAAATTATGAAAAAATTCACAATAAGTAACTATTTCTTTCTTGAAGTCAACTCGTAAGTAACAATTTCTTTCTTGAAGTCAACTCTTGGATATACAATACGGGAATTTCATTCAAGAAATTATGAAAAAATTGTAACTAAGTAGCAAATTCTTTCTTGAATTCACTTGTTGAATAAACAAAAAGACATTTTATTCATGAAATTATGACAAAATTCTAAGTAAGTAACAAACTCTTTATTGTTTTCACGAGTTAGATATACGATGTAGAAATTAAATTCAAGAAATTATGAAAAAATTCTCAGTCTAAGTAGCAAATTCTTTCTTGAATTCAACTTTTGGATAAACAAAAAAGACATTTCTTTCAAGAAATTATGACAAAATTCTAAGTAAGTAACAAACTCTTTATTGTTTTCACGAGTTAGATAAACGATGTAGAAATTAATTTCAAGAAATTATGAAAAATTCTCAGTAAGTAACCATTTATTTCTTGAAGTCAACTCTTGGATACACAGTACGGAAATTTCATTCAAGAAATTATGAAAATATTTGTAAGTAAGTAACAAACTCTTTATTGATTCCACCTCTTGGATATACAGTACAGATACATCATTCAAGAAATTATGAAAAAATCGCAAGTAAGTAACTTTTTTTCTCTTTATCACAAACAATTTTTACTTAGCTACATGATGCAGAAATTTAATTCAAGAAATTATTAAAAAATTCTCAGTAAGTAACAATTTCTTTCTTGAAGTCAACTCTTAGATACACAATACGGGAATTTCATTCAAGAAATTATGAAAAAATTGTAACTAAGTAGCAAATTCTTTCTTGAATTCACTTGTTGAACAAACAAAAAGACATTTCATTCAAGAAATTATGACAAAATTCTAAGTAAGTAACAAACTCTATTGTTTTCACGAGTTAGATATACGATGTAGAAATTAAATTCAAGAAATTATGAAAAAATTCTCAGTCTAAGTAGCAAATTCTTTCTTGAATTCACCTGTTGGATAAACAAAAAGACATTTCGTTCAAGAAATTATGACAAAATTCTAAGTAAGTAACAAACTCTTTATTGTTTTCAAGAGTGAGATATACGATGTAGAAATTAAATTCAAGAAATTATGAAAAAAATCTCAGTCTAAGTAGCAAATTCTTTCTTGAATTCACCTGTTGGATAAACAAAAATAAATTTCGCTCAGGAAATTATGACAAAATTCTAAATAAGTAACAAACTCTTTATGGTTTTCACGAGTTAGATAAACAATGTAGAAAGTAATTTCAAGAATTTATGAAAAAATTCTCAGTAAGTAACCATTTCTTTCTTGAAGTCAACTCTTGAATACACAGTACGGAAATTTCATTCAAGAAATTATGAAAATATTTGTAAGTAAGTAACACACTCTTTATTGATTCCACCTCTTGGATATACAGTACAGATACTTCATTCAAGAAATTATGAAAAAATCGCAAGTAAGTAACTTTTTTTCTCTTTATCACAAACAATTTTCACTTAGCTACATGATGCAGAAATTTAATTCAAGAAATTATGAAAAAATTCTCAGTACGTAACAATTTCATTCTTGAAGTCAACTCTTAGACACACAATACGGGAATTTCATTCAAGAAATTATTAAAAAATTGTAACTAAGTAGCAAATTCTTTCTTGAATTCACTTGTTGAATAAACATAAAGACATTTCATTCAAGAAATTATGACAAAATTCTAAGTAAGTAACAAACTCTTTATTGTTTTCACTAGTTAGATATACGATTTAGAAATTAAATTCAATAAATTATTAAAAAATTCTCATTCTAAGTAGCAAATTCTTTCTTGAATTCACCTGTTGGATAAACAAAAAGACATTTCGTTCAAGAAATTATGACAAAATTCTAAGTAAGTAACAAACTCTTTATTGTTTTCACGAGTTAGATAAACGATGTAGAAATTAATTTCAAGAAATTATGAAACAATTCTCAGTAAGTAACCATTTCTTTCTTGAAGTCAACTCTTGGATACACAGTACGGAAATTTCATTCAAGAAATTATGAAAATATTTGTAAGTAACACACTCTTTATTGATTCCACCTCTTGGATATACAGTACAGATACTTCATTCAAGAAATTATGAAAAAATCGCAAGTAAGTAACTTTTTTTTCTCTTTATCACAAACAATTTTCACTTAGCTGCATGATGTAGAAATTTAATTCAAGAAATTATGAAAAAATTCTCAGTAAGTAACAATTTCTTTCTTGAAGTCAACTCATAGATAGACGATACGGAAATTTCATTCAAGAAATTATGAAAGTATTTGTAAGTAAGTAAGTAACAATCTCTTTATTGATTTCACCTCTTGAATATACAGTACAGATACTTCATTCAAGAAACATGATTAAACACGTTTTGAAACTACATGCTATTTGCATGCCTTTCCTTGGCACCTTTCCAAATGAGCGGGGATTCCCCACTGCTTCCTACACATTGCAAAAAGTGAGCAGTACGAAAACTCTACGTTTTCAACCAGACTGGTTTTTTAGACAACATACCCACAGAGATGACAAACACACATAGAGACGAGACACGCACAGACACGACACACAAACAGAGTCATAGTGAGAGAGATATCCAAAAAAGTTGGGTTGATCTAGGTTCACTAAGAGTGGCGCGCCACTAAGTTACTTACTTGCGATTTTTTCATAATTTCTTGAATGAAGTATCTGTACTGTATATCCAAGAGATGGAATCAATAAAGAGTTTGTTACTTACAAATATTTTCATAATTTCTTGAATGAAATTTCCGTACTGTGTATCCAAGAGTTGACTTCAAGAAAGAAATGGTTACTTACTGAGAATTTTTTCATAATTTCTTGAAATTAATTTCTACATCGTTTATCTAACTTGTAAAAACAATAAAGAGTTTGTTACTTAATTAGAATTTTGTCATAATTTCTTGAACGAAATGTCTTTTTGTTTATAAAACAGGTGAATTCAAGAAAGAATTTTCTACTTAGACTGAGAATTTTTTAATAATTTATTGAATTTAATTTATAAATAGTATATATAACTAGTGAAAAAAATAAAGAGTTTGTTACTTACTTAGAATTTTGTCATAATTTCTTGAATGAAATGTCTTTTTGTTTATTCAAAAAGTGAATTCAAGAAAGAATTTGCTGCTTAGTTACAATTTTTTCATAATTTCTTGAATGAAATTCCCGTATTGTGTATCTAAGAGTTGACTTCAAGAATGAAATTGTTACGTACTGAGAATTTTTTCATAATTTCTTGAATTAAATTTCTGCATCGTGTAGCTATGTGAAAATTGTTTGTGATAAAGAGAAAAAAAGTTATTTACTTGCGATTTTTTCATAATTTCTTGAATGAAGTATCTGTACTGTATACCCAAGAGGTGGAATCAATAAAGAGTTTGTTACTTATATACAAATATTTTCTTAATTTCTTGAATGAAATTTCCGTACTGTGTATCCAAGAGTTGACTTCAAGAAAGAAATGGTTACTTACTGAGAATTTTTTCATAATTTCTTGAAATTAATTTCTACATCGTTTATCTAACTCGTGAAAACCATAAAGAGTTTGTTACTTACTTAGAATTTTGACATAATTTCTTGAACGAAATGTCTTTTTGTTTATCAAACATGTGAATTCAAGAAATATTTTTATACTTATAATTATAATTTTTTAATAATTTATTTAATTTAATTTCTACATAGTATATCTAAATCGTGAAAACAATAAATAGTTTGTTACTTACTTATAATTTTGTCATAATTTCTTGAATGAAATGTCTTTTTGTTTATCCAACAGGTGAATTCAAGAAAGAATTTGCTACTTAGACTGAGAATTTTTTCATAATTTCTTGAATTTAATTTCTACATCTTATATCTAACTCGTGAAAACAATAGAGTTTGTTACTTACTTAGAATTTTGTCATAATTTCTTGAATGAAATGTCTTTTTGTTTGTTCAACAAGTGAATTCAAGAAAGAATTTGCTACTTAGTTACAATTTTTTCATAATTTCTTGAATGAAATTCCCGTATCGTGTATCTAAGAGTTGACTTCAAGAAAGAAATTGTTACTTACTGAGAATTTTTTCATAATTTCTTGAATTAAATTTCTGCATCATGTAGCTAAGTGAAAATTGCTTGTGATAAAGAGAAAAAAAGTTACTTACTTGCGATTTTTTCATAATTTCTTGAATGAAGTATCTGTAGTGTATATCCAAGAGGTGGAATCAATAAAGAGTTTGTTACTTACTTACAAATATTTTCATAATTTCTTGAATGAAATTTCCGTACTGTGTATCCAAGAGTTGACTTCAAGAAAGAAATGGTTACTTACTGAGAATTTTCCATAATTTCTTGAAATTAATTTCTACATCGTTTATCTAACTCGTGAAAACAATAAAGAGTTTGTTACTTACTTAGAATTTTGTCATAATTTTTTGAACGAAATGTCTTTTTTGTTTATCCAACAGGTGAATTCAATAAAGAATTTGCTACTTAGACTGAGAATTTTTTCATAATTTCTTGAATTTAATTTCTACATCGTATATCTAACTCGTGAAAGCAATATAGAGTTTGTTACTTACTTAGAATTTTGTCATAATTCCATGAATGAAATTTCTTTTTGTTTATTAAACAATTGAATTCGAGATAAAATTTGCTACTTAGTTACAATTGTTTCATAATTTATTGAATTAAATTACCGTATTGTGTATCCAAGAGTTGACTTCAAGAAAGAAATTGTTACTTACGAGTTGACTTCAAGAAAGAAATAGTTACTTATTGTGAATTTTTTCATAATTTCTTGAAATTAATTTCTACATCGTTTATCTAACTCGCGAAAACAATAAAGAGTTTGTTACTTACTTAGAATTTTGTCATAATTTCTTGAACGAAATGTCTTTTTGTTTATCCAACAGGTGAATTCAAGAAAGAATTTGCTACGTAGACTGAGAATTTTTTCATAATTTCTTGAATTTAATTTCTACATCGTGTATCTAAGTCATGAAAACAATAAAGAGTTTGTTACTTACTTTGAATTTTGTCATAGTTTCTTGAACGAAATGTCTTTTTTTGTTTATCCAGCAGGTGAATTCAAAAAAGAATTTGCTACTTACTAGCAATTTTTTCATATCCACGAGGTGACTTCATGAAAGACTTTGTTACTTGCTTACAATTTTTTCATAATTTCTTAAATGAAATTTCTGCATTGTGTATCCATGAGGTAACTTCAAGAAAGTTTGTTACTTAGAATTTTGTCATAATTTCTTGAACGAAATGTCTTTTCGTTTATCCAGCTGGTGAATTCAGGAAACAATTTGCTACTTACTTACAATTTTTTCATAATTTCTTTAATGAAATTTCTGTATTGTGTATCCAAGAGGTGACTTCAAGAAAGAATTTATTACTTACTTACATTTTTTTCATAGTTTCTTAAATGAAGTTTCTGCATTGTGTATCCATGAGGTGACTTCAGGAAAGAGTTTGTTACTTGCTTACAATAGAACTATTCTAAAGAATAAAGACGGGTAAAGCTTAAAGATATTTATTGCTTAAACGTATTGACACATAGCTCAAAGAGACACACAAAGCCCAAAGAAACATACACAGCCCAAAGAGACACAAACAGTCCAAAGAGACAAACATAGACCAAAAGGACTCAGACACCCTAAAAAGATCCCACAGCCCAAAGAGACACACACAGAAAAAATAGACAATAACATCACAAAGATACACAAACAGCTCGAGGAGGCACATTCAGCTCATTGGGACTTAGACGCACCAAAGATACTCACACATCCAGCAGTGTAACACACAGCCTACAACGACGTACGCAGACAAAATTAGCACACACAGACCTTCCGTATTCAAACTACCAAAAGAGACATAAAACCTAAGTAGACAAAAACAGCCCAAAGATACACACACTGGCTAAAGATAAATACACACAGTCCTAATAGAAACAAAAAGCCAAAAGACACACACACACAGCTAAAATATAAAAAAAAAACGCCCATACAGAGACATACATACAAAAAAGATTCAAACCCTCCAAAGAGACACACATTGCCCAAAGAGACACACATGGCCTCTAAGAGACATAAACAACCAAAAGAAACACACACAGACCAAAAAGATTCAAACTGCCCAAAGAGACATACAGCCTAAAGAGACACACACACAGACCAAAATGACTCAAACAGCCCAAAGAGACACACATAGCCCAAAGAAACACAAACAGCCCAAAGAGACAGAAGCCCAAAAAGACAAACACAGCTAAAAAAAGACTCAAACAGCTCAAAGATACACACACATATAAAAAAGACTCAAACAGTCAAACGAGACTCACAGCCAAAAGTGACGAAAAACCCCAAAATAAACACAAACACACCAAACAAAAAACCGCCCATACCTACACATACAGATCAAAAGATTCCAACGCCCCAAAGAGACACACATAGCCCAAAGATGCACACACGACCCCTAAGAGACACAAACAGCCAAAAGAAAGACACACAGACCAAAAAGACTCAAACAGCCCAAAGAGATACACATAGCCCAAAGAAACACAAACAGCCCAAAGAGACAGAAGCCCAAAGAGACAAACACAGCCCAAAAAAGACTCAAACAGCCCAAAGAGACACAAACAGATCAAAAAGACTCAAACAGCTCAAAGAGACACACCAACAGACCAAAAAGACTCAAACAGCTCAAAGTGACACACAGCCCAAAGAGACAAGAGACGCACACATCCAACAGAGAGACACAATGCCCGAAAAGACACAAACAGCCAAAAGAGGCTCACACAGACGTGCAAGCAAATAACATGGGAATTCCTATACACGCAAGCAAATAACATGGGAATTCCTATACACGTAAGCAAAATAATGTGGGAATTCCTATACATGCAAGCAAATAACATGGGAGTTCCTATACATGCAAGCAAATAACATGGGAATTCCTATACACGCAAACAAATAACAAGGGAATTCCTATACATGCAAGCAAATAACATGGGAATTCCTATACACGCAAGCAAATAACATGGGAATTCCTATACATGCAAGCAAATAACAAGGGAATTTCTATACACGCAAGCAAATAACATGGGAATTAATATACAATAAAGCAATTAACATGTTAATTCCTATACACGAAATCATATATCATTTTAATTAATATACAATCTATCATATATCATATTAATTCATATAGAATAAATCAAATAACAGGTGAAGAAATATTCATGTTATCAAAAAACATGGGAATTCATATACACGCAATCAAATAACATGGGAATTCCTATACATGCAAGCAAATAACATGGGAATTCCTATACACGCAAGCAAATAACATGGGAATTCCTATACATGCAAGCAAATAACAAGGGATTTCCTATACAAGCAAGCAAATAACATGGGAATTCCTATACACGCAAGCAAATAACATGGGAATTCCTATACACGCAATCAAAATAACGTGGCAATTCATATACATCCAAGCAAATAACATGGGATTTCCTATACATGCAAGCAAATAACAGGGGAATTCCTATACACTCAAACAAATAACATGGGAATTCCTATACAGGCAAGCAAATAACATTGGAATTCCTATACACGAAAGCAAATAACATGGGAATTCCTATACAAGCAAGCAAATAACAAGGGAATTCCTATACAAGCAAGCAAAGACCTTGGGAATTCCTATACATGTAAGCAAATAACAAGGGAATTCCTCTACACGCAAGCAAATAACATGGGAATTCCTATACATGCAAGCAAATAACATCGGAAGTCCTATACAGGCAAGCAAATAACATGGGAATTCCTATACATGCAAACAAATAACATGGGAATTCCTATGCAAGCCAGCAAATAACATGTGAATTTCTATACACGCACTCAAATAACATGGGAATTTTCTATACATGAAAGAAAATAACATGGGCATTCCTATACACGCACGAAAAGAACATGGGAATTCCTATACATGCAAGCAAATAACAAGGGAATACCTATACCTGCAAGCAAATAACGTGGGAATTCCTATACAAGCAAGCAAATAACATAACCATTTCTTTTATTCAAATCCCAACCACAAATCAAGTTATCTTATATTGAACAACCTCTGATTGGCTCATAAAAAATGCCCACGTCAAACGATACATTCATTGTGCAATTCTTATCAAAAACAAAAAGCTTTATACCCCTTTTTTCCAATGAGAGTTAGCTTTAGCAACGACACATTCCTAACAAACTATTCTTGACTAAAGGCAATTGTCCAAAAAATCAATCACACGATTGGCAACTAAAAAGAGACATCGGTTTTTTGGTTTAGCACTAAAAAAAAGACACTGAACTTTGAAATTGCGTAAATCCTCTTGACAAAGAGTGTAATGACCGACTGTAATGACCTGTTTACCTACCAGAAAAACCTGTTTGGTACGGGGGCGCCCCAGAAATGGAATCTCTTAGTCTACTGGCGCCATGTTTTGACATAAGCTTGAGCATCTGCAGCCCAGTAGTACCCTTTTTTACTAGACTAGTGTTCGCTTCCCATTTTAAATAACTGGTAATAATAACTCCCAAAATTTTAATCTTCCTTAGTTTAAGAGAATCAGAGATAGTTGGTAGAAAATTTGGTTCAGAAGAATTTAAAAATGAAATAGTTGAAATTGAAGATTTACTATCATTTACTTTCATATTTGAACTGGAAGCTTTAGTCTTCACGTTATCGATTAAAATTTGAGCTTTGCTGCATTCATTTGTTTCACAAATTTCTCCAAGGGTCAGGTCGTCAATATATTTCCAGCAGTCTCTACAATTATTATTAGTATCATTGATCATAACTAGAAAAAGAATAGGACCCAGAATGGTACTTTGAGGTACACCACAAAAAACTGGCTCGGGTTCAGAGAAACACTTCTTATATTTTAAAATTTGGAACCTATTTATTGAGAAACTCTGAATCATTTTCACAACAGCAGCATTCACTCTAAAATCAATTAAAATCTTAGAAATTAAAATTTTATGATCAATCAAATCGAAACTCATTTTAAAGTCAATTGTTATTAAGTTTAGCTATTTACCAGGTTCATCAACATGCTTAAAATAAAATATAAAAGACTGACTAGATAATGGGATGTATTCTATCTGTTACCGTACTGATGAGGATCAAGGAGGGGTTCAACTTAAGCTTTTAGCCAATTTGCTACAAAACATTCGTATATTTTGCTTAACAAGGGGGTCAAAGTGATTGACCTCAAACCATCGAAATTAAGTCCAGTATCTTTTTTAGGAATTGGAGTAACATACCCCGTTTTCCATATATGCGGGCAAACTGAAGAAGTCTCTCTTTAACTCTTTCTTTATCTCTAATTATGGTCCCTTTTCTATCTGTAACTGGAACAAGTCCGGATTGACTAATTTCGTATACATATACTATACTAAACTAGATTATTCAAAATACTATGTATACTTTGAATGCTGATTGAAAAATATACAATGAATTTTTTTTTTGAAAGTCAAACTTAAAGCCCTTGAAGGCTGTATGGATTGAAATAAAACTGTAACTGCTTATCGGGCACTGATACATCATTAACATATGCTTTAAGTCCATTTAAGTAGATGTTTCGAAGTAGCAAAAAGCAACTTTACAAAAAAACATATGATACAATCCACTGGGATCGTCAGTTTAATATAATACATAGACTGATATTTATTCCTTAAAGATTTAATAATTATTATTTATTACAGTAAAATATGAGATAAAATTTAATCTGTATTTTGTTTTCAGTAAAGTGCAAATTGTGTTCTGCTCTTGAGAAGAAATGGGGGTTCTCAGCCCTGCTCATGCTAATTTTTGCTCGTTTTGAGTATAATTCGGTTGCTTATTGTAATTTATGTTCGTTTTGAATTCCATTTATTTATTAATGGTGATTCGTGGTAGTTTTATACTTAGAAGATATATTTGACTTTATTTCTGCCCATATTTGGCTTTATGGTTCTTTCCTTTCTTTGAAAAAATAGTTTCTCAAGTTGTTTCTCAATACCTTCTCAAGTTGACCTGAAAAATAAAACTTATTATCAGTCCCAAAACATTCTATCTATGTTGTTTGTCAGCCTGGATACACATACACTCTTTTGAAACTACGTTAAACAAAATGGTTATCTTAAAATTTTGATTGAATGTATTTGGGGAAATGGTGGGCGTGAGAGGGGCGTTAGTTGCTCTCCAATCACTTTCAACTATTAAAAAAGGCACTAGCCCTTTGAATTACAAATCAAATGAGCCCTTTTGAAGTTGCTAAGGCAACGCTTTCAATATAAACCTTATATGCCCCCAGGGCATAAATTACAATCCTTGCCCTGAGGGGTGGGAGGGTTGTCATCCTCAAAGACCTAATTTTCAGAACTTTAAACTACGCTGAAGAAAATTTCTATCTCAAATTTCGATTGGATGTGTTTGGGGAAATGGTGGGCTTGAGAGAGAGGTTAGTTGCCCTCCAATCACTTCCGACTATTAAAAAGGGTACTTGCCCTTTCAATTTCCGATCGAATGAGCCCTTTTTGAAGTTTCTACGGCAACACTTTCTATATAAACCTTATATGCCCCAGGGCATAACTTAAAACCGTTGACCTGAGGGCTCTGAGGGGGTTGTCATCCTCAAACACATAATTTCCGGCCCTTTGAACTCCGTTGAAATGACTATCTCAAAATTTTGATTGGATGTGTTTCGGGAAATGGTGGGCATGAGAGGGGGGTTACTTGCCATCCAATCACTTTCGACTATTAACAAGGGTACTAGCCGTTTTAATTTAAAATCGAATGATTCCTTTTTGAAGCTTCTACGACAACGAAAAACTTTCTATAAAAGCCTTATAAATACCCAGGGCATAGCTTACACCCTTTGACCTGAGGATTGTGGGTGGGGGGGGGGGGGTTGTCATCCTCAAAGACCTAATTTCCAAAACTTTCAACTGCGTTGAACAAAATCAATACCTCAAAATTTTTATTGGATGTGTTTGAGAAAATGGTGGGCGTGAGAGGGGGGTTAGTTGCTCTTCAATCACTTTCGACTATAAAAAGTGCTGTACACGTTTCAATTTCAAATCTAATGAGCCCTTTTTAAAGTTTCTACGACAACTCTTTCTATAAAAACCTCATATGCCCCCAGGGCATAAATTACAACCCTTTCCCTGAGGGCTGTGGGGGGGGGGTGCTTCCGATTTTTACAACAGTTAATATACACTATGGAAAGGTCCAACTGTTTTGTTGCTTTTTTCTGAACTACAAAGGCGTAACCAAGAGGCCAGTACAACCGGATTTGTGGAGAAGCTTTATTGGCTAAAGATTCTTCATTCCATTCTTCATTTTAAGTTCGCATGATTTCACTTACTTCTGACATATTTTACCCCCCCCCCTCCTTATATGGGCCTATTTTAAAACCTCCTCTTTTATGGCTCTAGGTTTTCAGAGCAATGCAGAACAATTACGCTACAAATTTATTCAAGATGAACTGCCAGGTCAGAACACTTCGGAGTTGGACTATTCATCGCTTATCAATAATCATGAAAATGTTGATATCTCTGAAAACTTCCATAATGACATTCCTGATGACCTTTTTGGGTCTCCTGAGCCCCAACTAGTAGAAAATCAAACTTCTCTTGGGGGAGAAAATACTCAAGAAAATGGTGAGCCTTGATTTTAAAACTTCAATTTATGTTTTTGCTCTTCTTGACAAAATACTCAGCAACTCAACTGACCAAAAATTATAGAATATAGGATTTTAGAATATTGTATCTGTCTCAGGTTTATTTTAGTCTTGTAAATAGAGTTAAGAATCTAGAGTAGAGAGGTTAGAAAGTATGAAAAGAGTGCCGTCATAATCTCCCTGATCAAAAGCCTTAAAATTGAGTTATATAATCCTTCCTATCGTTTACAATACCTTTAATCTCTCTAGTAAGTTTCATAAATTGGGGTTGGACTAGCAGGCCTCTGCAAAATCATAAATAGAACTTCCCATTTCCCTAAAATCTTTCTTTATGACATCCTGCCACCCCAACTGTGGACGACCTGCTTTCCTGGCCAAAATGGACAATCTTTCTCAATCTGTCATCTTTCATCCGCAGAATATGCCCTAGCCATCTCAACCGTTCTCTTATTATAGCCCAAGAAAGTAGAATTGAAATACATTTTGCGTACAGCCTACGGTTTGAAATTCGTCAGTCAGCCGGGTACCTACAACAATCCATAGGCAATTACTTTGGAACACATCTAGGAAATCTTCATCCGCTTTTCAGAGTGTCCATGCTTCAGAACCATATTTGACCAATGTCATAAAATTACTGTAGCTTCCAATATTCTAATCTTGGTTTGCAGATTTATCTTCTTATTATTTGAAAAAAAACTACGTTTTCTAAAGAGTTAAAGAGGCTGAGTTACAAGGTCGAAGCTTAAAACGTACAGGGATTAGGAGGCACAGTTGGGGGCTACTGCCCCCCAAACCCCCCGCTTTCGCAGCCTTTAAATAAAAAAAAGTTCTTTAAACTGAAAGTAAGGAGCGACATTAAAACTTAAAACGAACAGAAATTATTCCGTATATGAAAGGGGCTGTGCCCTCCTCAACGCCTCACTCTTTACGATAAAGTTTTTATTGTTTAAAAAAAAGAGTTGTGAGAAAGTCAAACTTTAGCGTAAAGAGTGAGGCGTTGACGAGGGCACAGCCACTTTCATATACGGAATAATTTCTGTTCGTTTTAAGATTTAATGTCGCTCCTTACTTTCAGTTTAAAGAACTTTTTTTTATTTAAAGGCTGTGAAAGCGGGGGGTTTGGGGGGTGGCAGCCCCCCAACTCTGCCTCCTAATCCCTCTACGTTTTAAGGTTCTACCTTGTAACTCAGCCTCTTTAACTCTTTAGAAAACGTAGTTTTTTTCAAATAATTTCTGCACGTTTTTGTACAGTTTATTACTTATTATTGCTTGACTAACTGTTAGCTGATCGTGTCAGGAGTTAAAGTTGGGGGGCTGCCGCCCCCCCAAACCCCCCGCTCTTGAAAATTCTTGTGTTAAGACTTTTAATTCCTGATTACTCAAATCACGTCGTACAGGGTGCCTCCCAATCCCTGTACGTTTTAAGGTTCGAACTTGTGACTCAGCCTCTTTAACAGCCCCCCCACTGTGCCTCCTAATCCCTGTACGTTTTAAGGGTCGACCTTGTAACTCAGCCTCTTTAACTCTTTAGAAAACGTAATTTTTTTCAAATAATTTAAAAAAGAAACTGAGTTTCTTTTTTAAAGTTTAAATTCAGTATATAAAAAATTTCCTCTGACGGTGAATCGAACCCGGGTTATCCGCCTGACAATCTGAAGTATCAATCGCTGGACTAAAGAGACACAATTGTAATTGTTTTTAGTAAATGGAATCTATTTTTGACGCAAGCAAATTCCCACAAAACTTTATATTTGGTTTTTGGAAAACAGGGAAGGAGTGATCAGATTGAGCTGAAATTTGTAAAATAAGCTCCCAGGCCCCAGCAAAGCTTATTCTTTAAATTTCAGCCCGATCAGACAACGTTAAAGGGGGGTTTTGGTGGGAAAAATTAACATGGGCTATTATAGGAAAACGAGGTTTTTCGTAAATGTAAATTCGGGGGATAATTTTTTCAGTCTGAAAATATCAAAAGGCCCTAACAGGTCGTATTCTGCTTCGAATGAGTCCTTATTCACCCGCATCAGTTGCCAACTGTGGCCTCTAGGCGTGGATAAGAAAAAAAAGAAATGAATTTTAAGTGGCTATATTTGGTTTTTTGAAAACAGGGAAGGGGTGATCCGATTGAGCTGAAATTTTGAGTACAAGCTCCCAGGCCCTAGAAAAGCTTAACCTCTAAATTTCAGCCCAATCGAACAACGTTAAAGGGGGGTTGTGGTGGGAAAATTCCGGCCCATTTTACCCCATGAATACAAAGTCGGAGGACGATGAAATTTTGCAGGTTTCTTAGTTTGAGCTTGGGCTACAAATTGTGATCACCACCGTCTCTCTGTGGCCTCTAGGACCTGAAATCGCTTAACATTGTGGTGGGTCGCCTCTTTATAGAGGCACAAGTGTGCCTCCTTGATTCTTCCAAACTTTTTTTAAGTGTGAAAAAACACCTGAGTCTTGACTATTCTATTTTTAAGAAGCTCCCACTGTCTTTACTAATAATACTACCAAGGTAAATGAAGCTGTCCACCTGTTCAGTCTTTTCGTTACTCAGCATCACCTTTCCGTCATTACTTATTCCTAGCCTTATTGACTTGGTATTCTTAACGTTGTTTTTAAAACTTGTTCTAGCACCCTGAACTCGTAGACCCTCTAAAAGTTCATTTATTTTGCTCACACTTTCATCTATAATGCTTAAATCATCAGCATAATCTAAGTCCAGGAAAGTCTTTCCTCCCCATTGGATTCCGTGTTCTCCCATTTCCTTTCCTGTGCTTTGTCACGCAATGTGTATGAAAATGATCAAACAGTTCGTGGTAACGAACTGTAAGTAAGGAGCGACCCGGCTCAATGGTAACCGAAACACTAGAAAACGGATTTTTGATACCAATAGATACATCAAAAGAATCAGACTCCAATGCTGATTTCAAATATATAACTTTTATCAAGTTTAGTTCCACCCATCAAAAGTTACGTGCCCGAGAAAATTTGGCTGATTTTCAAAAAAAGGGGGAAAGACCCCCTAAAAAATATAGAACCTTAATGAAAATCACACCATCATATTCAGCGTATCAGAGAACCCTACTGTAGAGGTTTCAATCTCCTACCTACAAAAATGTGGAATTTTGCATTTTTTTTTACCAGAAGAAAGATCACGGATGCGTGTTTTTTTTTGTTTTTTTTTTGATTTTTTTTTTTTTGTTTTTTTTTTCAGGGGTGATCGTATCGACCCAGTGGTCCTAGAATATCGTGAGAGGGCTCATTAAAACGCAAATTAAAAGTTCTAGTGCCCTTTTCAAGTGACCAAAAAAAATGGAGGGCAACTAGGCCCCCTCCCATGCTCATTTTTTTCCCGAAGTCACCCGATCAAAATTTTGAGATAACCATTTTGTTTAGTATGGTCGAAAATATGATAACTATGTCTTTTTGGATTACTTAATCCCCCGAAGTCCCCGGAGGGAGGGCTAAAAATTATGAACTTTACCCAATGTTAACATATAGTATTGGTTATTGGGAAGTATAGAGACGTTTACAGGGTTTTTTTTCTGGTAGTGAGGGGGGGGGGTGGGTCGGGGGTTATGTTGAAGGATCTGTCCATGAAGGAAGTTTTCATGGGGGAAGGAAAATTGCCATGAACGGGGCGCCGGACTTGCCAGCATTATTTATTGGTTATTGGGAACAGACATTTTCAGGAAGGATTTTTTTCTGGACGGGGGGAGGCTGGAGGAGGGGGTTACTCGGGAGAATCTTTCCGTGGATGATGTTTCTTTGGGGTAAGGGACATTTCTATGAAGGGGGTGCCGGATTTCCAAGCATTATTTAAAAAACGATCAGAAATTAAATTTAAAAAAAACAAGTTTTTTCAACTGAAAATAAGAAAAAACATTAGAACACAAAACGAACAGAAATTATAACGTATATGAGGGGGTTCACCCCCGAGTCAATACCTAGCTCTTTACGCTACAGTTTTTTTTAGTGCTTTCAAAAGAGCTATCTATTCTAATTAAACGGCCTTTGTGATTCAGGTGTTTGTGAATTACGTTTTTTTTTAACTTTTAACGTAAAGAGCGTGGTATTGACTAAGGGGAGAACCCTCTCATATACGTAATAACATATATGTAATAAAAAAAAACAATAAAAAAAACAAGCGATACGGCTCAAAAGTAAGTGAAACTTTTAAAAACGGAATTTTGAAGTCAATTAGTGTATCAAAAGAATGGGTTTATAGTGCTGATTCTAAATATATAAACTTCATTAAGTTAAGTATTACTCATTAAAGGCTACAAGCCTGAGAAAATTTACCCAATTTTTTATAGAGGGGGAAAACATCCCTTACGAGTGAAAGAATTCTAATGAAAATCACACCGTCAGACTCAGCGTATCACAAAACCCTATTACATACGTTTCAAGCTCATATCTGCAAAAATCTGCAACTTTGAATTTTTTACCAGAAGAAAAATATACGAATATAGAAGTTAGTTACGTAAGTTAATTTGTAAATTACGTCATAACCAAATTTAGAGACATCCATTTAACTAAAAAAGTAAAATTTTTATGCAAATTTTGTTTACTTATTCAATGACCGTGAGCAAAAATAAAACCTGCATTAACTAAAAAACGATCAGAAATTAAATAAAAAAAACAAGTTTCTTAAACTGAAAGTAAGGAGCGACATTAAAACTTAAAACGAACAGAAATTATTTCGTATATGAAAGGGGCTGTCCCCTCCTCAACGCCTCGCTCTTTAAAAAAACTGGTTTTTTTTATTTAATAAATATAAAGGGCGTTAAAACACAGTCCAGTTTAACTCCTAATTTAATACGAAACCAGCTGCTAACCTCATTTCCTACCTTAACTGCAGCAGTTTTATTCTCGTACATTGCAATTATCACGTTAATGTGTTTGTCTGGTATACCATAAAAACATAAGACCATCGCTAAAGCTCTCCTATCAACAGAATCAAACGTTTGCTCATAACCAATGATACTGAGGACCAAAGGTGTTTGATAACTCAGGTACTTCCGAATTATTAATCTAAGAGTGAAAATTTGATCGACATATCCTCTACCCCTTCTGAAACTGCACAGTTCTTCTCTTATCACCATTTCTAAAGCATCCATCTCAAGAATCATATTACTAAGTAATGTGCTATCTACAGAGACCAGGCTAGTGCATTGATAATTACCATAGTCACCCTTATCACCTTTCTTATACAGTGGTTTCATTTGGGTTTTCCCAAAATCGCTAGGTCTCAAAGCCACCATATTTAAGAAAATCACTTACCACAGTATCAGCAACTTGGGCCTTATTATTTTTAGTCCTTTGAGTACTGTCACTAATTCTTCCTTACAAAATAAATCTTACTTCACATCCAAGGTATTACAAATTTTTTGATTTTCCTCTATATCTTTTCCTGCAACTTTATCTCGGCTTAGTAAATTCTCAAAATGTTTTACACATCTGATAGATAGATAGATAGATAGGCAAACTTCTATTTTTGCCAAAATCTTCATGGCACTGCCAAATTTCTTTGGTATAGTCACTGTAAAAAGCATAAGTCACATTATACAAGCATAGTCACATTAAAAATTGAATATTAAAAAAAAACACAAATCGATCCTCCTGATTTTCGTTGTAACTATTTACGAAACTAGGTATAACACTTTTCGCTAACAGCTGATGGACACAGCGTACCGGCTTAAGTTTCTAAACAGGCACTGCAACCCTGCGCGGGAGTCGTTTTGCTTTGGATTGATTGAGGAAAAGGGTTTTTTTGTTTGCGTGGATCAGAGATATTATTCCGAAATCCATGCAGAGTTTAACTCTTCTTTTTTTAAAAGTTTTTATTTTAAACTTTGTCAGTAGCTCTTCATGCGCCATTTCCGCCTCGTTAGATAATATCATTAGAGCTATTTTCTGAGCTCTTTCGATCCTGGCGCTTTGCTCAGTCGTCAGTCCAAAATGCCAGAGAGGAGCTGCATATTTCAGAATTGGGGGAATAAAAGATGTAAATATTCGGAGGAGGTAATATGGAGGGGCGCCATGTTTTGACATAAGCTTGAGCATCTGCAGCCCAGTAGTACCCTTTTTTACTAGACTAGTGTTTACTTCCCATTTTAAATAACTGGTAATAATAACTCCCAAAATTTTAATCTTCCTTAGTTTAAGAGAATCAGAGATAGTTGGTAGAAAATTTGGTTCAGAAGAATTTAAAAATGAAATAGTTGAAATTGAAGATTTACTATCATTTACTTTCATATTTGAACTGGAAGCTTTAGTCTTCACGTTATCGATTAAAATTTGAGCTTTGCTGCATTCATTTGTTTCACAAATTTCTCCAAGGGTCAGGTCGTCAATATATTTCCAGCAGTCTCTACAATTATTATTAGTATCATTGATCATAACTAGAAAAAGAATAGGACCCAGAATGGTACTTTGAGGTACACCACAAAAAACTGGCTCAGGTTCAGAGAAAGACTTCTTATATTTAAAAATTTGGAACCTATTTATTAAAAAACTCTGAATCATTTTTACAACAGCAGCATTCACTCTAAAATCAATTAAAATCTTAGAAATTAAAATTTTATGATCAATCAAATCGAAACTCATTTTAAAGTCAATTGTTATTAAGTTTAGCTATTTACCAGGTTCATCAACATACTTAAAATAAAATATAAAAGACTGACTAGATAATGGGATGTTGATGTATTCTATCTGTTACCGTACTGATGAGGATCAAGGAGGGGTTCAACTTAAGCTTTTAGCCAATTTGCTACAAAACTTTCGTAAATTTTGCTTAACAAGGGGGTCAAAGTGATTGACCTCAAACCATCGAAATTAAGTTCAGTATCTTTTTTACGGATTGGAGTAACATACCCCGTTTTCCATATATGTGGGCAAACTGAAGAAGTCTCTCTTTAACTCTTTCTTTATCTCTAATTATGGTCCCATTTCTATCTGTAACTGGAACAAGTCCGGATTGACTAATTTCGTATACATATACTATACTAAACTAGATCATTCAAAATACTATGTATACTTTGAATGCTGATTGAAAAATATACAATGAATTTTTTTTGAAAGTCAAACTTAAAGCCCTTGAAGGCTGTATGGATTGAAATAAAACTGTAACTGCTTATCGGGCACTGATACATCATTAACATATGCTTTAAGTCCATTTAAGTAGACGTTTCTAAGTAGCAAAAAGCAACTTTACAAAAAACATATGATACAATCCACTGGGATCGTCAGTTTAATATAATACATAGACTGATATTTATTCCTTAAAGATTTAATAATTATTATTTATTACAGTAAAAAATGAGAAAAAATTTAAACTGAATTTTGTTTTCAGTAAAGTACAAATTGTGTTCTGGTCAGGAGAAGAAATGGGTGTTCTCAGCCCTGCTCATGCTAATTTTTGCTCGTTTTGAATTTAATTCGGCTGCTTATTGTAATTTCTGTTCGTTTTGAATTCCATTTATTTATTAATGGTGATTCGTGGTAGTTTTATGCTTAGAAGATATATTTGACTTTATTTCTGCCCATATTTGGCTTTATGGTTATTTCCTTTCTTTGAAAAATAGTTTCTCAAGTTGTTTCTCAATACCATCTCAAGTTGACCTGAAAAATAAAACTTATTATCAGTCCCAAAACATTCTATCATGTTGTTTGTCAGCCTGGATACACATACACTCTTTTGAACTATTTAAATTATTAGAGCAGAAGTAGTAATAGATGTAGCACCTAAAGTTTCAACTTAATACTACCAGTTGTTTTAGAGATTTTATTGATGCGTCTTATAGGGAACCATACACACAGTGCCTTTTGATTTAGTTTGAAAGCAATATTTAGTTTTAAAGCATAATGGCTGAGTTTATAATTGTGGGGGGTAACATACCTAATATACTAATAGACATAGTTGCTTGACCGTTCTATTATGCTCAACAAAATGGCTTTTTCAAATTTGGCTGGATGTGTTTGGAAAAATAATGGGCTTGGAAGAAGGGCTACTTGACCTCCAATGTCTTTTTAAACTTAAATTGAGCAACTTTTAATTTTGAATTGAATTGGCTCCTTAAGAAGTTTCAGTGATATTTCTAGTTATTATAGAGTGGCACTGCCAATGATATTGCTTATATGCCCTTTTGAAAACCTGCATGCATTTAGTTGTTTTTGTTTAATTAAATTTTCCTCTAAATGTTCCCTGAAAGCTTCACATTAATACCCTTAGCGTCATGAGTTACAGTAACTGTAGTGGCAGCATTAAAAGTATAGACATATTGCCATCTGGCTAGTTCAAAATCCTCCACAACTCACCCTTAAAGAACTAAATTAATGATGTAAGATGTACTTGAGATATTGTTTGTCATGTATTTGGAAATCCACATGTTCATAGTTTGTTTTGATTTAAACATCCGACCAAATACTCCTAAAAGCTCCACCTTAATGCTCTTAGCTTGTGCAGTAGCAATAGTTGTTGGAGCAATATTAGCAGCATGCGCATAGCGTCTTTGATTTTTTCAATATCCCCATCAACAAACTCTGAAAGTTTGGCATAGTGTTTTTCAGTTAATTTCCATACAGTTTCGATACGTTCCGACTTTTTGCCTTAATACCCTTAATTATAATAACAGCAGAAGTAATAGTGTAAGTAGCAGCAGTAGCATTAGAATGCAAATATTTTCTTTTGGTTAGTTCTACATCCCCACTAACAAGTTCTGTTAGTTTCAAATTCGCACATTCAACTGTTCCTAAGATATTGTTTGTATGCCCTCTTGACAACCTGCATTCAGTCGGCGTGTTGTGATTAAGTTCATCCCCCCCCCTTAAGAAAATCTTTGAATTTTTCCGTTTATACCCTTAGGCACAGTTGTAATTGTAGTCACAGTAGTAGTATTGGTATAATTACTAGTATTATTAATTGAAATAGCAGCAGTCCTACTAGCAGCAGTCAGTTGAACATCCCTCTCATCAAATCCTGGAAGTTCCAACCTAATACAATTATGCATTGCTATGAAATTGCTGAAATGTCCTTTTGATATATTCTCTTGAAATTTTAATCTCTATACTCTTAGCCTTAAAAGTAGTTGTAATTGAAATAGTAGTAATAGTAGTAGTAGTAGCAGTAGTATTAAATGTAGCAGTAATAGTAGTATTAGTTGCGTGCGCATATTGTCTTCTGACCAGATGGTATTCCCCTTTTAAGCATTCTTTATTTTAATATAGTTATTCGTTTTGCTTGGTTATAGTTATATTGATAGTTATTTTAATATAGCTAATATAGTTTTAACACGGATTCGGGTTTTATTTTTTTCAGCTCCTGCAAGTCCTGTACTAATGAAGACTTATCCTTTCTTAACTTCTAACCAAAATACACTGAATATGAAACCGTTAGTCACCCCCTTCAAACAATCTTACTGCTTTCGTTAGTTTTCTGCAGTAATCCTGGTTAACACGATTATTTTCGTTGTATTTTTGTTGATTATTTTGCATATTAGAATTCCGCTCGAAATAAAAACTGTTTTTATTGAATCAAAAATGATACCCTGGTGTTTCGAAGGTCTATAGAGCGTTAGTCTTACTCTTAGTTCTGGTAATTTTGGTTTAGAAAGTTAGACTTGATTATTCATTGTTGTTAGTGTTCCTTTTTGTTGTCATTATTTTATTTAAGTTTTAACTTTTATTTAATCTCAATTATGCTCACCATGGTATCTATTAACTTCTTTTTTATTTTTTAAACGAATGTATTTAATTGAATTTAAATAAAACGTCCTTTTCATGTATAGATAAGAGCTCCTTTAGCAGTGTAAATATTAATAAGGCCTTAATTCTTCTTTGTTAAACTGAATGATTCACTTATTGCTAAGAAAATTTCAAAACCGCCTCTTATCGTTCCAGGTTTCCGAAGCATGCAAATCTATGCTCCTATTAAGCTGATTGATGGGGACACTCCCTCAGGATATTCCACGCCTAGTGGGGGAGAAACTGATCCTGAAATGAGTTTTCTAAACACACCAGGTATCAATATTTTTGACGATTTATATCTACTTATATCTATAAGTAGATGCTATTATTGCATATTTATGCTATTTCTATTATTTACGTCAGACTTGTTGTAAAGCGAGTAGAAATTGCAATAAATAACCGAGTCAAACTCAAAACAAGCAGAAATTAACATGAGTAGGGCTCAAAACCCCTATGCCTTCTCGAAGTGAGAACATAATTTGCAGTTTAATGAAATAAATATAAATGTTTTTATTTTTATAACTTTAATAAATCAAATAATATTAACATTTTGATTACTAAATATCAGTATATGTATATTAAACTGACAATGCATATTCATTTGCATTTTTTTTAGTAAAGTGCAAATTAGGTTCTGGTCTTGGGGAGGCATAGGGCTGCCCTCCAATCACATTCGACTTTTAAAAAGGGCATTAGCCCTTTCTATTTTTAATCGAATGAGTTCTTTTCGAAGCTCCTAAGGCAACTCCTTCGATACGAAGTGCCCTGGTCTAAAAAAAAAATAAAAATAAAAATAATACGTGGTACCTACATAAATCTTTACTATAAAAATGTCAAGCCTTCCAATCACTTCCGAGTATTAAAAAGGGCACTAGCCCTTTCAATTTCCAATCGAATGAGCCCTTTTTGAGATTTTACGACAATGCTTTCTATATATACCTTACATGCCCCCAGGGCATAAATTACAACCCTTTCCCTGTGGGCTGTGAGGGAGTTGTCATCCTCAAAGATCTAATTTCTAGAACTTTCAACTACGCTGAACAAAATTGCTATCTTAAAATTTTGATTGAATGTATTTGGGGAAATGGTGGGCGTAAGAGGGGCGTTATTTGCTCTCCAATCACTTTCAACTATTAAAAAAGGCAGTAGCCCTTTCAATTTCCAATCAAATGAGCCCTTTGTAGTTTCTACGACAACGCTTTCAATATAAACCTTTTATGCCCCCAGGGCAAAACTTATAATCCTTGCCCTGAGGGGTGGGGGGGGTTGTCATCCTCAAAGACCTAATTTTCAGAAATTTTCAACTACGCTGAAGAAAATTTCTATCTCAAATTTCGATTGGATGTGTTTGGGGAAATGGTGGGAGTGAGAGGGGGGTTAGTTGCCCTCCAATCACTTACAACTATTAAAAAGGGCAATAGCCCTTTTAATATCCAATAGAATTAGCTCTTTTTGAAGTTTCTATGACGATGCTTCCTATAAAAATCTTATATGCCCCAGGGCATAACTTACAACCCTTGACCTGAAGGATGTGAGGGGGTTGCCATCCTAAAAGACGTAATTTCCGGACCTTTCAACTACGCTAAAATGACTATCTCAAAATTTTGATTGGATGTGTTTGGGGAAATGGTGGGCGTGAGAGGGGGGTTTCTTGCCATCCATTCACTTTCGACTATTAAAAAGGGTACTAGCCGTTTTAATTTCAAATCGAATGATTCCTTTTTGAAGCTTCTACGACAACGAAAAACTTTCTATAAAAGCCTTATAAGCCCCCAGGGCATAGCTTACAACCTTTGACCTGAGGATTGTGTGTGTGGGGGGGGGGGCTGTCATCCTCAAAGACCTAATTTCCAAAACTTTCAACTGCGTTGAACAAAATCAATAACTCAAAATTTTTATTGGATGTGTTTGAGAAAATGGTGGGCGTGAGAGGAGGGTTAGTTGCTCTTCAATCACTTTCGACTATAAAAAGTGCTGTACACCTTTCAATTCCAAATCGAATGAACCCTTTTTAAAGTTTCTAAGACAACTCTTTCTATAAAAAACCTCATATCCCCCACGGCATAAATTACCACCCTTTCCCTGAGGGCTGTGGGGGGGGGGGGGGTGTCATCCACAAAGACTGAATTTCCAAAACTTTCCGCTACGTTGAAAAAAATGGCTATCTAAAAATTTTGATTGGATGTGTTTGGGGAAAACGTGGGCGTGAGAGGGGGCTAGTTGCCCTCCAGTCACTTTCGACTATTAAAAAGTGCACAAGAACTTTCAATTTTCAATTGAACGAGCCCTTTTTGAAGTTTCTACGTCAACACTTTCTATAAGAACCTTATAGGCCCCTAGGGCATAACTTACAGCCCTTGCCCTGGGGTCTGGGGGGGGTTGTCATGCTGAAAGACCTCATTTCCAGAACTTTCAACTATATTTAAGAAAATTGCTATCTCAAAATTTTGATTCGGATGTTTTTGGGGAAATGGTGGACGTGAGAGGGAGGTTAGTTGCCCTCCAATCCCTTCCGATCGTTAAAAAGGGCACTGGCCCTTTCAATTTCAAATCGAATGAGCCTTTATGGAAGTTTCTACGACAATACTTTCTATATAAACCTTATATGCCCCAGTGCATAACTTACAACCCTTGACTTGAGGGCCGTGAGGGGGTTTTCATCCTCAGACATAATTTCCAAAGACATAATTTTAATAAGTTAGTGCCTATTTAAAAGGGCACTAGCCCTTTCAATTTCCAGTCGAATGAGCCCTTTTTGAAGTTTCTTAGAGTCTGGAAAGTTTCTGAAGTTTCTGGAAATCAACTACGCTGAACAAAATGGCTATCTTAAAATTTTGATTGGATGTGTTTGGGGAAATGATGGGCGTGGAAGGGGTGTTAGTTACCTTCCGATCACTTTCGACTATGAAAAAGGGTACAAGCCACTCCAATGTCCAATTGAATGAGGCCTTTTCGAAGTTTCTACGACAACTTCTTCGATACGAAGTGCCTTGGTCTGAAGGAAAAAAATAATAAATAATACACTGTGTTAACGTTGGGTATAACTTAAAACCCTTTCCCGGAGGGCTGTGGGGGAATGTCCTCCTCAAAAACGTAATTTCTATCTGGAAATCAACTACGCTGAACAAAATGGCTATCTCAAAACTTTGATTGGATGTGTTTTGGGAAATGGTGGGCTTGAAAGGGATGCTAGTTGCCTTCCAATCACTTTCGACTATTAAAAAGGGCACTAGCCGTTCCCATTTCCTATGGAATGAGCCCTTTTCCAAGTTTCTACGACAACTCTTTCGATACAAAGGTCCCTGGTATGGAAGAAAAAATAATAATAATACATTGTGCCAATATCATTATTTACTTAGGCAGCGCTATTGCGCTGCCTGTGATTTATCTTTGGAACTTATGTTTCTCTCTTGTTTCTTCTGAAAATGTTTCTTTGAGAAAATACGGCCTTTGGCGATTCCCCCTCCCACTCTTGAATCGTTGCATGATATGAAGGGTTTGATATCAAGTAAGGAGCGACCCTGCTCAATAGTAACCGAGACTCCAAAAAACGAAGTTTCGATACCAAGAGATACATCAAAAGAATCATGTTTTAATGTTGTTTTCAAATATATAAGTTTAATCAAGTTTAGTTTTACCCATCAAAAGTTACGCGCCAAGAAAATTTGCCTTATTTTTGAAAAAAAAAGTTAAAACACCCCCTAAACGTCATAGAACTTAAAACGGAAATTAAAATTTCTTGTGCCCTTTTTAAGTGACCAAAAAATGGATTGCAACTAGGCCCCCTCCCACGCTCATTTTTTTCCTAAGTCGCCTGATAACAATTTTGAGATAGCAATTTTGTTCACCATGGTCAAAAAATACAATAACTATATCTTTGAGGTTGACTTAATCCCCCACAGTCCCCAGGGGAAGGTCTGCAAGCTATGAACTTTGCCTAATGTTTACATATAGTATTGGTTATTGGGAAGTACAAGTATACAGAAGTTTTCAGGGGGATTTTTCTGATAGTTGGGGAGGGGGATCGGCAGTTACGTTGGAGGATCTTTCCATGGAGGAAGTTTCATGGGGCAGGAACATTGCTATGAAGGGGGTGCCGGATTTCCCGGCATTATTAGAAAAAACGATCAGAAATTAAATAATATAAAAAACAATTTTTTCAACTGAAAGTAAGGAGCAACATCAAAATTTAACACGAACAGTAATTTTTACGTATATTATTGGGTTCGCCCCCTAGTCATTACCTCGCTCTTTACGATAAAGTTTTTTTTTTGTACTTTTATTCTAATAGTTCATCAGAACTATTTATTCTAATTAACGGCCTTTGGGATTAAGGGGTAATTCTTAAAGAATTGGAACAAAATTTGAATTTTAGCGTAAAAAGCGAGGTATTGACTAGGGGTTCAACCCCCTAATATACGTAATAAAAATATGCGAATATAGAAGTTTGCTACTTAAATTAATTTGTAAGTTACGTTAGAACAAAATTTTGAGAAACCCATTTAGCCAAAAAAAAGTAAAATTAATATACAAATTTCTTTTTAATTGTTCATGTATGGTGAGCCAAAATCAAGGCTGTATTAATCAAAAAAAGTTCAGAAATTAATTTTGAAAATAATTTATTTTTTTTAGCTGAAAGTAAAGAGCGACATTAAAAGTTAAAACGAACAGAAATTATTCCGTACATGAAAGGGGCTGTCCCCTCCTCAACGCCTCGCTCTCTACGCTAAAGTTTGAATCTGTCTCACAACTTTATTTTTTAAAGCAACAAAAAACTTTAGCGCAAAGAGCGAGGCGTCGAAGAGGGGACATCCCCTTTTATATGCGGAATAATTTCCGTTTGTTTAAGTTTTAATGTCGCTCCTTACTTTCAGCTAAAAAAAACTTGTATTCCATTAGAAAAATCAACCTTTATCACTGCAATAAGCGAAACATAAAAAAAGAAGATACTTATATTAATATATAATTTATTTCTAATTTGCTAGCATTAAAACTAAGCTACAAGGTTAGAATTCTTATTGGTGCGAAAACTCAGGATATTCCACGCCTTGGGGTGGGGGAGAAAAAGATCCTAACATGAGTTTTTTAAACACACCAGGTTTCAATATTTTTGACAAATTCATTTTATTTCTATTATTTACGTCAGGCTTGTTGTATTGAAGAATTATCTTTGGAAAAAAACTTGTTTCTTCTGAAAACGATTCTTTGAGAAAATACTGTTTTGGGGACCCCCCCCCCACTCTTGAACCGTAGTATGATATTAAGAGTTTGATATCCATTAGGAAAATCCACCTTAAATAAATCTTTTCAGAAGTTATTCAAGAAAAAAAGAAGATATAATGTCCTTTTATAATGTTGATGTGTAAAACTATTGACACTTTAAGGAATTAATAAACCCTTATGTAAAACAATCAGTCTGTTTTTGTTGGTTCTTCGCAGTAATCTTGGTTAATGAAATTATTTTCGCTATTTCTTTGTTGATCTTGTGGTATATTAGAATTCTACTCGAAATTAGTGCTTTCATTAAATAAAAAATGAGGCTCGAGTAATTAGAAGGCCTCAAGAGCGTTAGCCTTACTCTCTTTTGTGGTAATTCAGTTTTTTAAGTTAGACTTGATTATTCATTGTCAGTAGTGTAGAAGAAATACCTTCCACGACACAGGTATCCCTTCGAATTCGGGTGCTGGCACGTTTTTTAAGTTTCTTCAAGATATTGGTATTGATTATGTACGCCTGTTTGTTACCTAATACTATAGGGAGTATTATTATTTACTTATTCAAATGTTTTCTTCGAGATTTCTTTTGTTGTTATGTAAAACTGAAATGTTTAAAAATCTAAGGGTATAGGGAAAAACCCTCAGGGCCTGCTAGTCAAAATATTTTCTGCTTTAGACACTGGTATTGATTATGTACACGTTCTTTTTACGTAATACTGGATTTTTCGTTCTTTGGTTGTTGCGTAAAAGTTAATTATTTAAAAACCTAAGGGTGTAGGACAAACCCTCAGGGCTTCGCTAGTCAAGTGGGGAACCCCCAGTTGTAAAAATTGATCATAGTCCAATGTTTACTTATGAAGATGACGTAATCTAGCGTGACTTGTTTTGCTTGAGCTTATGGCCCCGCTAGTCAAGTGGGGAGCCCCTGGTTGCAGAGATTAATCTTAGTCTAATGTTTACTTATGAAGATGACGTAATCTCACGTGACTTGTTAAATTTTTTGGGGATGACGTAATTTCGCGTGACTTGTTTTCCTAGAGCTGAAGGTTCCCTAGTCAAGTGAGGAACCCCAGCTGTAATTGAGGATGACGCACAAGAGGGTGTTACGTAATAATTTAGGAGATGTTTTTTTCTTTGAGATTTGTTTTTATCCTCGAGTTTTTTTTCTTCAAGACAATTACTTCAAGCTATTTTTTTCATCGAGATGTTTTTTTCAAGAAGTTTTATTTTCTTCGAGATGTTTTATTTCTTCGAGATGTTTTATTAATTCGAGATGTTTTTTTCTTCCATATTTTTTTCTGTGAAATATTTTCTTCGAGATGTTGTTTTTCCCTCAAGAATTCTTTTTTTTAGATTTTCCCCCCTCAAGGGCTTCTTCAAAACGCCGGAAACTAGCTGCAAATTCCATTGGGGGGCCTAGCAACTAATTCCACTGGGGCTCTAGCAGCTTATTCTAACATGGGGCCCTAGAAACCAATTCCATTGGTGCCCTAGCAACCAATTCTAGCGGAGACCCTTGCAACCAATTCCAGCGGGAACACTAGCAACCATTTCCAACAGGGGGTCATAGCAGGCAATTCTAACGGGGTCCCTAGTAACCATTTTCATCGGGGGGGGGGGGACGCTAGTTAAGTTGAGAACCTCTAGTTGTAAAAATTGATCTTAGTCCAATCTTCACTTTTGAAAATTACGTAATTTAGCATTACTTGTTAAATTTGTTGAGGATGACGTAATCTCGCTTGACATGTTTTGCTAGAGCTTACGGCTCACTAGTCAAGCGGGGAAACTCGGTTGTAATTGAGGAAAACGCACATGTGAGTCTTACGTATTACTTTATGTGTTTTTTCTTCTAGATTTTATTTTATAAAACATATTTTTTTCTTGAAACCAAATCCAACGGGGGGCCCTAACAACCAATTCCAACGGGACCCTAGTAACCAATTCCAGCGGGGACCCTAGCAACCAATTTCAGCAGGGACCCTAGCAACTAATTCCAACAGGGGACCCTAGCAGGCGATTCCAACGAGGGGCCCTAGAAACCAATTCCAACGAGGCCCTAGCAACCAATTCCCACGGGGCCCTAGGAGCCGATTCCAAAGGGGCTCTAGCAACAATTTCCAATAGGGATCTAGCAATCAATTCTAGCGGGGACCCTAGCAACCGATTCCAGTGAGGACCGAAGCAACCAATTCCATCAAGGGGCCCTAGCAACGAATTCTAACGGGGGCCCTAGAAACCAATTCCAACCCGGCTCTAGAAACCAATTCCCAAGGGGACCTCGCAATCAATTCCAGCAGGAGCCCTAGCATCCAATTCCAGTTGGGACCCTATTCACCAATTCCAACAGGGAGACCTTGCATAACAATTCCGACGGGACCCCTAGCAACCAATTCCAGCGGGAGCCCTAGACACCCATTCCAAGGGGGCCCTACCAACCAGAAGGCACTATTGATTTCACTAAGCAGTTAGACAAAAAAGGTTTTTTTCCAATGTGCAGGTGTTATTGATTATTGATATATTACGCATACCTGGTTGTTACATTGTTATTAATTTTATAATGCAAAATCGACAAGGACAGGTTAAGTTAGGTATTGGAGTAAGTGAAGGGTTACGTAGCATCGGCTTTAAATCTTTTATGCGCAAATGATTTCACTAGCCAGCTATTGATACTATATTTAAAACTGGATGGCAGTGATTCACTTTATTGTTTCTTTGGAAGGTATTGCTGAGGATCTACTATTATTTTCCATTTTTTTCTTTAGTTTTTTCTCCAAATTCTGTTTAAAGCAAGGGAGAGGTTACTTTGGCTTGAAACAGCGAGTTCTAATTCTAGTAGTAAAAACAAAGGAATAGAGAATTAAAAACAGGAAAACAGAATATGAAAAAATGGATGGAACAAGTAAAAAACGTAGGAATGAAAGATAAGTATAAGAAATTCCCGGCCTGTGACATTATGTAGCTGCCCCGTGGAAACCATGTGGTACAAAATATCATTCCTAAGGCATTTTCAGACATTTTCTTGATAGCGGCCCCGTGGCATCCCTGTGATACATATTATCATTCCTGTGTCATTTTCAGTTATTTTCCTAAAAAAATAACCCTATAATCTAAAATTGACCATATTTCAAGCAAGGATCCGTGTTTTGTCCAAAACTTCCAGATTTTTTAAGCAAACGCAATGGTTTATTTTCTCAGGCCAACGTCTTCGTGATGCCCCCATGGCTGTTCACGCCCCACCATGGCATTATGCGGCGGGCCCGTGGCATCCATGTGGCATACAATATCATTCCTAAATCATTTTCACACGTTTGAACATCCTGACAGATATTTTTTATTTTAGCTGCAGGGCATATACTTTATTCCTAAAGAATTTTCCTACAGAAAAAGCCTTATAAAGTAAAATCGACCATTGTTTTTATTTGAACAACGGGACTTTCCAATTCATTGTTAAAACATGATAGTCCAAGAAAATTTACGCCATCATGACACTCTATGGCTGGCCTGTGGCACCGTCTGGCACAGTTTATCATTCTTGAAGCATTTTCAGCCATTTTCCTACAAAAAATACCAATACCAAAGCGGGGACACACACACAAAGTCATATACACAAACACACAAAGACAAACACAGAGGCAAAAACGCACACAAACACAGAGTCACACACACATTCAGAGAGAGAGAGAGAGAGAGAGAGAGAGAGAGAGGGAGAGAGAGAAACGCACCCACAAACACTTGGAGTTAGACACAGAGTTAGACACACGAAGACAGTCAAACACACAGAGTTAGACACACGAGCACACAAAGACAGAAACATAGGCAAAAACACACACGAACACACAGTCAGACACAGGGACAGTCACAGACAAAACACATACAAACACACGAAGACAAAATAGAGACAAAAACACAAATACAGAGTCATAAACACGATCACGCAAAGACACACAGAGACAAAAACACACACAAACGGCCAGAGTCAGACACACAAGCACAGAGCGAGACAAAACACACACACACACAGAGACACGACTCAGAGACACGAACGTACAAAGACAAACACGCATGCAAACACACAGTCACACACACAGGCACAGAGAGAGAGACAGAGACAAAAACACACACATAGACACACAGAGTCAGACACACAAAAATACAAAGTAAGACACAGAGACAAAAAAACGCAAACAAACAGTCAGACATACAGGCAAAGAAAGAGATAAAACACACAGTCAGGCACACAAAGACAGACACAGAGACAAAAACACACAAAAACACAAAGACAAACACGGGACAAAAAACACACACAAACACACAGAGTCAGACACACTAGCACAGACAGAGAGAGAGAGAGAGAGGAGAGAGAGAGAGAGAGAGAGAAACATACACAAACACGCAGACTCAGACACAGAAGCAAAGAGAAAAAGAGACATAAACTTACAAACAAACAGAGTCAGACGCAACAGCACTCAAAGACAGACACAGAGACAAAAACACACAGTCAGAGAAATGAACACAAAAAAACACACACTCATAAACACACAGAGTCAGAGACACGAACTCGCAAAGACAGACACAGAGACAAAAAAAGACACACACACAGAGTCAGACACACAGACACGGAGAGTGAGACGAAAACACACACTCAAAAACACAAAGACTCAGACCCACAAACACGCAAAGACAGACACAGAGACAGGCAACTACACAGGCACATACATTGAAATGTGACTTGAAGCGATATGACTAATAAAAGTACCATCAACAGATACAGTGAAATGTCTCCCTGAATCAACTTGACCAGTGAAAGTACCACCTACCACAGTACAGATTCCTGCAGCCAACCTATAACTAACTCCGAGCACCTGCATCCAAACTGCTTCACCCCGGACGCCTGCAGCCAAACTGTGACACCCCGGTTGCCTGCAACCAGGAATAAGTTATTTTTAACTCATAGTTTGCTTTCAAGCCAGGCTCATTTAAGTTCATTTAGCATGGCACGTACCATATAATCAATGTGATCAATGATAGTCTTACATAATCAATAATACCTGCTGGTTGGTAGGGCCCCGTTGGAATTGCCTGCTAGGGCTCCCTGTTGAATTTGGCTGGAAATGGTTGGAAATGGTTGCTAGGGCTTGCGCTGGTATTGATTGCTAGGTCCCTATTGGAATCTGTTGTTACGGTCCCGTAGGCATTGGTTGCTAGAGGCCCCGTTGTAATTGCCTGCTAGGACCCCATTTTGGAATTTGTTGATAGGGTCCTAAGTGGAATTGGTTGCTAGGGCCCCATTAGAATTGCTTGTTAGGCTCTCCCCACCTCGTTGGAATTGGTTTTTAGGGGTCCCATTGGAATTACCTGTTAGGGCCCCCTGCTGGAATTGGTTGCTGGGGTCCCGGATGGAATTTGTTGCTAGGGTACCCACTGGAATTGGTTGCTAAGGATCCCGCTGAAGTTGATTGCTACGTCTCAATTGGAGTTGGTTGCTAATGGTTGGAAATGGTTGCTAGAGACCCCGTTTGTATTGCTTGCTAAAACCCCCGTTGGAATTGGTTGCTAGGGCCTAGCGTCTTGAAGAAGGCCCTGAGAAGAAAACAAACCTCTAACAAAAAGAATTCTTGAGGAAAAAATTAGCTCGAAGAAAATTTCTTGGAAGACAAAAACATCTAGAAAACAAAACATCTCGAAGAAAAATAATATCTCGAAGAAAATGTCTTAAAGAAAAAAAACATGTCGAAGAAAAACAATATCGAAGAAAAAAAGCTCAAATATTCCGTAACATCCACGTTTGCGTCATCCTCAGTTACAACCGGGGTTCCCCACTTGACTAGCGGACCTTCAGCTCTAGCAATACAAGTTACATGAGATTATGTCATCCTCAATAGATTTAAGAAGTCACGAGAGATTACGTCATCTTCATAAGTAAACATTGGACTAAGATCAATTTCTGCAAGGGGGGGCTCCCCACTTGACTAGCGGGGTTCTTAGGGCTTTTCCTACACCCTCAGGTTTTAAAACAATTAACTCTTACATAAAAACCAAGTAAAAATAACATCCAGTATTATGTAAGAAGCAAATGTACATAATCAACAACAACGTCTTGAGGGGAAAATATCTTGACTAGTGGGCCCTGAGGGTTTTTTCCTACACCGTTAGGTTCTTAAACATTTAGGTTTTACGTAACAACCAAAGAAATCTTGAAGAACACATTTGCATAAGTATACAATAACACTCCCTATAGTATTACGTAACAAACAAGTGTACTTAATCAATGCAAATGTCTTGGAAGAAACTTGAAAAAAAAGTCTCGGCACTGGGATTCGAAGGGATACCTGTGTCGTGAAAGTTATTGGGCCTACACTTCTATAGTCGTGTCTTTTCGTTTTGTTTATAACAATTTTATTTAAGTTTGAACTTTTATTTAATCTGCATTCTGCTCACCTATAGCTCACAAAAATTGAGAAATAAAGAAAAATCAGAGAAGCAAACGGAGAAATTAGCATCAAATTTTGAAGGAGAGCAGGGGTCATTTACTTATTAAATTTTGAAATATACCTTTTTTGGGGGGGTTTTTCATTAAAGATGGCCTTTTCCGGTATTTTCATTGAAATAATTTGAAAAAGCAAAGAAAAAGCAACAGCATCCTTCTTATATTTTGAAAAATAAAGTTTCACCCCTCCTCTTAATTTCTATGGACTGACGTTAAAGCTGTTTTGGTTTGCTTTTGCCATTGGAAGGCTAATATCTTAGTAATGCTATTTAGGAAACTTGTTGATTCAATCTAACGGGAGAAGTTTTATCAATATTTTTTTTTAACGAACATATTTAATT
Organism: Artemia sp. Qi Xiang Cuo; assembly: GCF_049724085.1. Taxonomy (NCBI): domain Eukaryota; kingdom Metazoa; phylum Arthropoda; class Branchiopoda; order Anostraca; family Artemiidae; genus Artemia; species Artemia sp. Qi Xiang Cuo. The sequence continues at coordinate 46,181,150 of NC_142808.1, read as the reverse complement.
ATTTGTAAACTTATTTAGCGGTGTAAATATTAATAAGGTCTTAATTCTTCTTTGTTAAATTGAATGATTCACTTACTGCTAAAAAATTTCAAAACCACCTCTTTTATGGTTCCAGGTTCCCAAAATACAAAAATCTATACTCCTGTTAAGCTGATTGGTGGAGACACTCTCTCGCGATATTCTACACCTAGTGGGGAAGAAACTGCTCCTGACATGACTTTTTTAAACGCACCAGGTATCAATTTTTTTGTCGATTTTATGCGATATCTATTATTTACGTTAGACTTGTTGTACTCAATATTTATCTTTGGAAATTGTGTTTCTCACCTTTTTCTTCTGGAAATGTTTCTTCGAGAGAATACTACTTTTGGGGATCCTCCCCTAACTTTTGAATCATAGTATAATATTTTGGGTTTGATATCCATTAGAAAAATCAACCTTATTGCTGCAATCTGCAAAATATATACAAAAAAAGATAAATATGTTAATACATAATTTATTTCATATTTGCTAACATGAAAACTAAGCTACAAGGCTAGTAGTCCATATGTCTTATTTTAAATTAAAAATAGTCTAGAGATTGAGTTCCCCTTTACATCCATTAGAGTGATCTTTGAAAGAGGTTATGAAAAAGTCACCCTTAGAAAAATACTTTTGAGGGATTCGGCCTAAGAACCTATAAGGTAGCCAAAGGGAAGAAGTAGGAAAATGGGAAGTAGGAGAGGAATAGGAAAATGTGATTCAAGCCCAACAATAAAAAGGAATTAGAAAAGGAAAATGAGTGACTGCACATTTTTGGGTTTACACCAAATGGTCTTAATCTCTTAAAAGGGACAACTTAGGTTCTAATTAGTGACTAAATTACCCTTCCCGGCCTTTCATGATTTTGTTTTATGTATTAGTTCTGAATATAAAAATTAAACTCATTGATAAGATTTGCTTCTGAAAATATTTTCTATACGCCCACATGAGCCAAATTTACGCTTTAAAGTCAAGAAACACAACAAAAAGTCAGCAACAAAAGAAAAAGCGAAAATAATAAGAAACTTTTTTTTATATCAGGAAGGTTGAAAATATGTCAAAACAATTATAGACGCAGGATTAAACTGAAATGAACCAAACAAAAACACAAGCACAAAATTAGTCTCACCACTAGAAATTATATAACATATTTTACTGAAGAAAAACCATAAGAGAGACTATAAAAGTAAATCTCGAAACTAAGAAAAAAGTCACAACATCTAATAGCCATACCTCCGGGAATACCTTGCCCATCTCTTATTCCCTGATCCAAGAAATTGAAATATGGAATTTCACCATTGACTCTAAATGAAACTTGCTGTGGATGTGACTTTGGCTACTTCAGACTGCAACAACTTGCAAATGTGAGTGCGAATGCTTTCAACTACTTTTCAAGAAATGATGACGTACGGCATAAGTTGAACGAACTAAAACCCAACATGACCAATCTGTTTGCCAAAAGAGCTCATCACCATCATTTCAGGAACAGCCGATGGTATTAGGTCGAAATTCGCAGAGTACGCTGAAAAGTGCTTGTAGGCCAGAGGGCTCACCTTGTCTTTTTTAGGCTCTCAAATTTTGGGCAATATTGGTCAAAATTATTAAATAGTCAGTTTTTCGCAATTAATCAACAGGTCTATAATAATGACTCTAGGACTTTCAAGCCTTGCACAGCCCCTGGAAAAAAGGTTGTAAAGCATTTACTGAGTAGTGTATTTATACTGCAGTTTTTTCTTCATTTATTAGACTGTAGGCCCTAATTTACTAATTTAGTTTTATCATGAATGAAATGGGTGATGGTATTTGGCGTTTATCTATACACTGACGCGTCTTCATTTTTTCGCTACAACCAGCGAGACCAAGGAGAATCATAAAGAGCTGTTTAAGAGTTAATTTGACAGCTAAATTTTATATCTACATGTTTTTCAAAATTCTACTTGATAATACATTCATTAAGTGCCGTATGCCACCCATAAATGGGACTTTTAGTGCTAGTAAGAAGTAGTAAAACTAGTAGGAAGAAGCAGGCTACTGCAACATAACCATGTTGTTATGTTGCAAAAACAACATAACCAGGATGTCTGTAACAGCTTTTAACTCTGCAGGTAGTAGCAACAAAGATACGTTCCGAATGTAATATTTTCCTGTTTGTTTCTTGTCGTTTGATTTCTCCTGACATAGAAAATCAAAAAATATTTTAAAAACTTGAAATTTTTTGCAATCAAAAAAGAACAAAAATTAATTAAAAAAACATTCCGAAAATAAGTTCTTCAAAGAAAAGTAAAGGCCTTTTTAAACTTAAGCTCAGCAGATACAGATACCTGTTAAAATTCAAACCCAAAACGACCAGAAATTACTATTAAAGAATAAATGAAACCCAAAACAAACAGAAATTAAATAAACAATCATAGCCAAAAACATACAACAAGTAATAATGTAAGTGAATAAATAGATACTAAAGCGAGTAATGCTTAGATTGAATATGAAATTCAAGCTTAAAACAAAAAAAATATTTTCCTATTGAAGTATAAATGAAACTTAAAACGAATAGAAATTAAATAAACAATCAATGCAAGCAAACATACAATAGATATTAATGTAAATGAATAAATAAATGAATAAATAAATAAAAATAAATGTTTCGTATGTAATAAATAAAAACTAGAATGTTGCATCTTTCTCCTGTCCACTTTAGTCTTATGAATAACCTTGAAGAGAAAGGCTAGAAGGCATGAAGAATTGACTCGGCTGTGATAATTAAAAGTTTAATATATGTCATTTTGGTCGAAAATGAGTTATATATGTGTCGTGGGTAAACTCAGCATGACTGGTGCACTCACAATTGTTCTATTTTATATCGTTACGAAGATACAAAAGAGAAATACGATGTTTTGAGAAAAGAGAATTATCTTATGTCACTATAATGCCACTTGTCTGCATTGTTGAAAAGAGGGGAATGTTTGATCCTGGGTGTGGCTAAAAAGACCAAGTGTTTCGAGTGAAAATTAGGGAAATGATGAGGAGCATACAATTGTGATTCCAAATGCAACTTGCTTAGAAGTTACTTTAGCTACTTCAGACAGCAACAACTTGCGACTGTGACTGCGACTACTTACAAGTACTTTTCAAGAAATAATGACGTATGGTATATGTTGAACAAAACTAAAATCCAACATGAGCATACTGTTTGCCATTAGAGCTCGTCAGCACCATTTTGGGAACGACCAATGTTATTAGATTGAAATTTGCAGGGCACGCTGAAAAGTTCTTGTAGGTCAAAGGCTCACCCTGTCTTTTTTTGGCTCTCTTAATACTGGTCAAAATCATGAAAATAATTTTTTTTTTTAATTAATCAACAGGTCTATAAGAATGACTATAAGAAATGACTAAGAGTGTCAAGCCAAACGTAGCCCCTGGATAAAAGGTTGTAAAGATTTTACTGAGTAGTATACTTATCCTGCAGTTGTTTCTTCATTTATTAGACTGTAGGCCCTAATTTACTAATTCAGTTTTATCATGAATGAAATGGGTGATGGTATTTGACGTTTATCTATACACATACGCGTCTTCATTTTTTTGTTACAACCAGTGAGACCAAGGAGAGTCATAAAGAGCTGTTTTAGAGTTCATTTGACAGATAATTTTTGTATCTAAACGTTTTTCAAAATTCTCCTTGATAACATATTCATAAAGGGCTGTATGCCACTCATAAATGAGACTTTTAGTACTAGTAGGAAGAAGCAGGCTACTGTAACATCGTAAAGAGATGTTAATGTCTCTTGATCATATCTACATATTCTTTGAAATTTCGACTCGACAATTATACCATAAAATAGCTTATGCCACTATAATAGTATGTTTGGTGCAATGTTCGGAGTGGAAATGCCGGAAAAGTATAAAAAAGGAATAATTTGAAGTTACAAGGTCAAGAATCAATAACCAGAGTTTCACAGCACCTACTATTCTGTACAAACCACTCATCTCCTTAGCAATCACGTAATGAGCCAATAAAATGTAAGATTTGTTTAATTTCTTTCAGGTTTCCAGAAAATATACAAATTCTATATAGGATAGTATTTTGTAAACAACAGTATCAATTGTATTCATTAATGTAAACATTAACAGGTCATGGGCCTTCTCCTCCCTCCTAAGCTTTTTCGTCCTACTAAAGTTTTGTAATTTTCCCACTGAGTCTTGGACCTATTTATCCCCCCCCCCTGAGCTCTTTTTTCTGCTCGTAATTTTGTAATTTTCCCAAAATTTTGTTTTCTACTACTGCAGACTGAATCTCCAAATTTTGTCTCTTTTGAATTTTTTTGTTTGTTTTTTCCCTTTTCTCAATTTTTTTCCATCGCAAAAAATAAATTATCATTAAATCAGATTTGGACTCCAGGGTCCACCATCTTTGATTGCATTTCTTCATTGTATTTCCGTTTAATTTTTTTTCCGTTTTAGTTTTCTTTAGTTTTGTCACAGTATTAAATAGATTGTCATCAAATCTGAATAGGACTCCAGTGTCCATCATCTTTGACTGCCTTTCTTGTTATTGTAGTTCCCCTTTGCATATTTTTTCTCTCTTTTAGTTTTGTTTACTTTTACCGCAGAAACAAATAATTCGTCATCAAATGGGAATTGAATTCTGACATTTGGTTTTTCACATAATACTTAATCTCTTGAACTTTACGAGGAAAAGCGCGTACAATAAATTTCTTCTTATTTGTCTCTGGCAAAATGAGTGTTTCACCTTGATATGTAATTTTCGGCGTCTTATATTCGATATAAGTGTTCTAAAGTTTTCTATTTTCTAAAAATTATCCACAGAAGACTGTGGGGAGGTTGAAATCACCAAAGATACAATTACTGGATCTTTCAACATTGCCGAACAAAATAGTTCTCTTAAAATTTTGTTTAGATCTGCTTTGTGGAATTATAGACTTGGGGGAGGGGGTGGCTACTCTTCTTTCTTTTTGATTCTTAAGAAAGTCACTAGAACTTCTGATTTCCAATCAAATAAGCCCCATCCGATCCGAAGTTTATATGACGATCTATTCCATAAAATGTCCAGGGGACAACTTCTAACCGTTGTCCTTGGGCACTGGGGGGGGGGTTTGTGTCCACCCTGAAGACATTGTTATATGCTCTTTGGAATTCTGTGAACAAGTGGCGATCTCATAATTTCCATCAGATGCATTTGGGGAAAACAACATGTCAGGGAGAGTAGGGGGGGAGAGCTGGTTTTCCTACAGCACTTATTATTGACTTTAAAAAGGAACAAGACCTATACATTTCCAATCACACGAACCTACTTTAATGTTCAGACGAGCACTCCTTCCATAAGAACTTTATATGCCCTCGGGGCATACTTAACGACCCATGCCCTCAGACTCTGAGGGGTTGTGTCAACTCCATAGCCCTTTTTGTGTGATCATTGGACCGTTTTGAAAAAAAATTACAATTTGCAAATTTCTATGTGCGTAAATGAAAACGAAGCTATAAGGCTAGTAGTCCATATACTTTACTTTGAAATATATGGTTGTGTATCTAAGTTATTAAAAATGATAAACAGTTTCATACATCATTTATTATAAATGTGCGTAAATGAAAACGAAGCTAAAAGGCTAGTAGTACATATATTTTATTTTAAAATATATGGTTATTTGTCTAAGCTATTAAAAATGATAAACAGATTAATACATCATTTATTATAAATGTGCGTAAATGAAAACGAAGCTACAAGGCTAGTAGTCCATATATTTTACTTTGAAATATATGGTTGTGTATCTAAGTTATTAAAAATGATAAAAAGATTCATACATCATTTATTATAAATGTGCGTAAATGAAGACGAAGCTACAAGGCTAGCAGTCCATATATTTTACTTTGAAATATATGGTTGTGTATCTAAGTTATTTAAAATGATAAACAGATTCATACATCATTTATTATAAATATGCGTAAATGAAAACAAAGCTACAAGGCTAGTAGTCCATATATTTTATTTTAAAATAAATGGTTATGTGTCTAAGCTATTAAAATGATAAACAGATTAATACATCATATATTATAAATATGCGTAAATGAAAACCAAGCTACAAGGCTAGTAGTCAATATATTTTATTTTAAAATATATGTTTTTGTGTCTAATCTATTAAAATGATAAACAGATTAATACATCATTTATTATAAATTTGCGTAAATGAAAACGAAGCTACAAGGTTAGCAGTCCATATATTTTACTTTGAAATATATGGTTGTGTATCTAAGCTATTAAAAATGATAAACAGATTCATACATCATTTATTATAAATATGCGTAAATGAAAACAAAGCTACAAGGCTAGTAGTCCATATATTTTATTTTAAAATATATGGTTATGTGTCTAAGCTATTAAAATGATAAACAGATTAATACATCATTTATTATAAATATGCGTAAATGAAAACGAAGCTACAAGGTTAGCAGTCCATATATTTTACTTTGAAATATATGGTTGTGTATCTAAGCTATTAAAAATGATAAACAGATTCATACATCATTTATTATAAATATGCGCAAATGAAAACAAAGCTACAAGGCTAGTAGTCCATATATTTTATTTTAAAATATATGGTTATGTGTATAATTTATTAAAAATGATAAACAGATTAATACATCATTTATTATAAATGTGCGTAAATGAAAACGAAGCTACAAGGTTAGTAGTCCATATATTTTACTTTGAAATATATGGTTGTGTATCTAAGCTATTAAAAATGATAAACAGATTAATACATCATTTATTATAAATTTGCGTAAATGAAAGCGAAGATACAAGGCTAGTAGTCCATATATTTTATTTTAAAATATATGGTTATGTGTCTAAGTTTTTAAAAATGATAAACAGATTAATACGTCATTTATTATAAATCTGCATAAATGAAAACGAAGCCACAAGGTTGGCAGTCCATATATTTTACTTTAGAAATATATGGTTGTGTATCTAAGTTATTTAAAATGATAAACATGATTAATACATCATTTATTATAAATGTGCGTAAATGAAAACGAAGCTACAAGGCTAGTAGTCCATATATTTTATTTTAAAATATATGGTTATGTGTGTAAGCTATTAAAAATGACAAACAGATTAATACATCATTTATTATAAATGTGCGTAAATGGAAGCATAGATACAAGGCTAGTAGTCCATATATTTTACTTTAAAATATATGGTTGTGTATCTAAGTTATTAAAAATGATAAACAGATTCATACATCATTTATTATAAATATGCGTAAATGAAAACAAAGCTACAAGGCTAGTAGTCAATATATTTTATTTTAAAATAAATGGTTACGTGTCTAAGTTATTAAAAATGATAAACAGATTAATACATCATTTATTATAAATGTGCGTAAATGAAAACGAAGCTACAAGGTTAGTAGTCCATATATTTTACTTTGAAATATATGGTTGCGTATCTAAGTTATTAAAAATGATAAACAGATTAATACATCATTTATTATAAATTTGCGTAAATGAAAGCGAAGACACAAGGCTAGTAGTCCATGTATTTTATTTTAAAATATATGGTTATGTGTCTAAGTTTTTAAAAATGATAAATAGATTAATACATCATTTATTATAAATTTGCGCAAATGAAAACAAAGCTACAAGGCTAGTAGTCCATATATTTTATTTTAAAATAAATGGTTATGTGTCTAAGCTATTAAAATGATAAACAGATTAATACATCATATATTATAAATATGCGCAAATGAAAACAAAGCTACAAGGCTAGTAGTCCATATATTTTATTTTAAAATATATGGTTATGTGTCTAAGCTATTAAAATTATAAACAAATTAATACATCATTTATTATAAATATGCGTAAATGAAAACGAAGCTACAAGGTTAGCAGTCCATATATTTTACTTTAAAATATATGGTTGTGTATCTAAGTTATTAAAAATGATAAACAGATTCATACATCATTTATTATAAATATGCGTAAATGAAAACAAAGCTACAAGGCTAGTAGTCCATATATTTTATTTTAAAATAAATGGTTATGTGTCTAAGCTATTAAAATGATAAACATATTAATACATCATATATTATAAATATGCGTAAATGAAAACGAAGCTACAAGGTTAGAAGTCCATATATTTTACTTTGAAATATATGGTTGTGTATCTAAGCTATTAAAAATGATAAACAGATTCATACATCATTTATTATAAATATGCGAAAATGAAAACAAAGCTACAAGGCTAGTAGTCCATATATTTTATTTTAAAATATATGGTTATGTGTCTAAGTTATTAAAAATGATAAACAGATTAATATATCATTGATTATAAATGTGCGTAAATGAAAACGAAGCTACAAGGTTAGTAGTCCATATATTTTACTTTGAAATATATGGTTGCGTATCTAAGTTATTAAAAATGATAAACAGATTAATACATCATTTATTATAAATGTGCGTAAATGAAAACGAAGCTACAAGGATATTATTTCATATATTTTATTTTAAAATATTTGTTAATTTTTAAAATATATTAAAATTTATAAACAGATTAAGAGATAATTTTTTATAAATTACGTAAATTAAAACGAAGCTACAAGGTTAGTAGTAAATATATTTTAATTTGAAACATACGGTTGTTTATCTAAGTTCTTAAAAATGATAAACAGATTAATACATCATTTATTATAAATTTTCGTAAATGAAAACGAAGCTACAAGGCTAGTAGTCCATATATTTTATTTTAAAATATAGGGTTATGTGTCTAAGCTATTAAAAATGAAAAACAGATTAATACGTCATTTATTATAAATCTGCATAAATGAAAACGAAGCTACAAGGCTAGTAGTCAATATATTTTATTTTAAAATATATGGTTATGTGTCTAAGTTATTAAAAATGATAAACAGATTAATACATCATTTATTATAACTGTGCTTAAATGAATACGAAGATAGAGGGCTAGTAGTCAATATATTTTATTTTAAAATATATTGTTATGTGTCTAAGCTATTAAAATTATAAAAAGATTAATACATCATATATTATAAATATGCGTAAATGAAAACGAAGCTACAAGGTTAGTAGTCCATATATTTTACTTTGAAATATATGGTTGTGTATCTAAGTTATTAAAAATGATAAACAGATTCATACATCATTTATTATAAATATGTGTAAATGAGAACAAAGCTACAAGGCTAGTAGTTCATATATTTTATTTTAAAATATATGGTTGTTTGTCTAAGATATTAAAAATGATAAACAGATTAATATATCATTGATTATAAATGTGCGTAAATGAAAACGAAGCTACAAGGTTAGTAGTCCATATATTTTACTTTGAAATATATGGTTGCGTATCTAATTTATTAAAAATGATAAACAGATTAATACATCATTTATTATAAATTTGCGTAAATGAAAGCGAAGATACAAGGCTAGTAGTTCATATATTTTATTTTAAAATATATGGTTATGTGTCTAAGCTATTAAAAATGATAAACAGATTAATACATCATTTATTATAAATGTGCGTAAATGAAAACGAAGCTACAAGGCTAGTAGTTCATATATTTTATTTTAAAATATATGGTTATGTGTGTAAGCTATTAAAAATGACAAACAGATTAATACATCATTTATTATAAATGTGCGTAAATGGAAGCGAAGATACAAGGCTAGTAGTCCATATATTTTATTTTAAAATATATGGTTATATGTCTAAGCTATTAAAAATGATAAACAGATTAATACATCATTTATTATAAATGTGCGTAAATGAAAACGAAGCTACAAGGCTAGTAGTACATATATTTTATTTTAAAATATATGGTTATTTGTCTAAGATATTAAAAATGATAAACTGATTAATACATCACTTATTATAAATGTGCGTAAATGAAAACGAAGCTACAAGGCTAGTAGTCCATATATTTTACTTTGAAATATATGGTTGTGTATCTAAGTTATTAAAAATGATAAAAAGATTCATACATCATTTATTATAAATGTGCGTAAATGAAGACGAAGCTACAAGGCTAGCAGTCCATATATTTTACTTTGAAATATATGGTTGTGTATCTAAGTTATTTAAAATGATAAACAGATTCATACATCATTTATTATAAATATGCGTAAATGAAAACAAAGCTACAAGGCTAGTAGTCCATATATTTTATTTTAAAATAAATGGTTATGTGTCTAAGATATTAAAATTATAAAAAGATTAATACATAATATATTATAAATATGCGTAAATGAAAACGAAGCTACAAGGTTAGTAGTCCATATATTTTACTTTGAAATATATGGTTGTTTATCTAAGTTATTAAAAATGATAAACAGATTCATACATCATTTATTATAAATATGCGTAAATGAAAACAAAGCTACAAGGCTAGTAGTCCATATATTTTATTTTAAAATAAATGGTTACGTGTCTAAGTTATTAAAAATGATAAACAGATTAATACATCATTGATTATAAATGTGCGTAAATGAAAACGAAGCTACAAGGTTAGTTGTCCATATATTTTACTTTGAAATATATGGTTGCGTATCTAAGTTATTAAAAATGATAAACAGATTAATACATCATTTATTATAAATGTGCGTAAATGAAAACGAAGCTACAGGGCTAGTAGTCCATATATTTTATTTTAAAATATATTGTTATGTGTCTAAGCTATTAAAATGATAAACAAATTAATACATCATATATTATAAATATGCGTAAATGAAAACGAAGCTACAAGGTTAGTAGTCCATATATTTTACTTTGAAATATATGGTTGTGTATCTAAGCTATTAAAAATGATAAACAGATTAATACATCATTTATTATAAATGTGCGTAAATGAAAACGAAGCTACAAGGCTAGTAGTTCATATATTTTATTTTAAAATATAGGGTTATGTGTCTAAGCTATTAAAAATGAAAAACAGATTAATACGTCATTTATTATAAATGTGCATAAATGAAAACGAAGCTACAAGGCTAGTAGTCCCTATATTTTATTTTAAAATATATGGTTATGTGTCTAAGCTATTAAAAATGATAAAAAGATTAATAAATCATTTATTATAAATGTGCGTAAATGAAAACGAAGCTACAGGGATAGTAGTCCATATATTTTATTTTAAAATATATGGTTATGTGTCTAAGCTATTAAAATGATAAACAAATTAATACATCATATATTATAAATATGCGTAAATGAAAACGAAGCTACAAGGTTAGCAGTCCATATATTTTACTTTGAAATATATGGTTGTGTATCTAAGCTATTAAAAATGATAAACAGATTCATACATCATTTATTATAAATATGCGTAAATGTATGGTTATGTGTCTAAGATATTAAAAATGATAAACAGATTAATACATCATTTATTATAAATGTGCATTAATGAAAACGAAGCTACAAGGCTAGTAGTCCATATATTTTATTTTAAAATATATGGTTATGTGTGTAAGCTATTAAAAATGACAAACAGATTAATACATCATTTATTATAAATGTGCGTAAATGGAAGCGAAGATACAAGGCTAGTAGTCCATATATTTTATTTTAAAATATTTGGTTATCTTTCTAATCTATTAAAAATGATAAAAAGATTAATAAATCATTTATTATAAATTTGCGTAAATGAAAACGAAGCAACAATGTTAGTAGTCCCTCTATTTTACTTCGAAATATATGGTTGTGTATCTAAGTTATTAAAAATGATAAACAGATTAATACATCATTTATTATAAATATGAGTAAATGAAAACAAAGCTACAAGGCTATTAGTCCATATATTTTATTTTAAAATATATGGTTATGTGTCTAAGTTATTAAAAATGATAAACAGATTAATACATCATTTATTATAAATGTGCGTAAATGAAAACGAAGCTACAAGGTTAGTAGTCCATATATTTTATTTTAAAATATATGGTTATGTGTCTAAGTTATTAAAAATGATAAACAGATTAATACATCATTTATTATAAATATGCGTAAATGAAAACCAAGCTACAAGGCTAGTAGTCCATATATTTTATTTTAAAATATATGGTTGTATGTCTAAGTTATTAAAAATGATAAACAGATTAATACATCATTTATTATAAATGTGCGCAAATTAAAACGAAGCTACAAGGTTAGTTGTCCATATATTTTACTTCTAAACATACGGTTGTGTATTTAAGCTATTAAAAATGATAAACAGATTAATACATCATTTATTATAAATATGTTTAAATGAAAACCAAGCTACAAGGCTAGTAGTTCATATATTTTATGTTAAAATATATTGTTATGTGTCTAAGCTATTAAAAATGATAAACAGATTAATACATCATTTATTATAAATTACGTAAATGAAAACGAAGCTACAAGGTTAGTAGTCCATATATTTTACTTTGAAACATACGGTTGTGTATATAAGTTATTAAAAATGATAAACATATTAATACATCATTTATTATAAATGTTCGTAAATGAAAACGAAGCTACAAGGCTAGTAGTCCATATATTTTATGTTAAAATATAGGGTTATGTGTCTAAGCTATTAAAAAAGATAAACAGATTAATACATCGTTTATTATAAATGTACATAAATGAAAACCAAGCTACAAGGCTAGTAGTCCATATATTTTATTTTAAAATATATGGTTGTTTTTCTAAGCTATTAAAAATGATAAACAGATTAATACATCATTTATTATAAATGTGCGTAAATGAAAACGAAGATACAGGGCTAGTAGTCCATATATTTTATTTTAAAATATATGGTTATGTTTCTAAGCTATTAAAATGATAAACAGATTAATAAATCATTTATTATAAATATGCGTAAATGAAAACGAAGCTACAAGGTTAGCAGTCCATATATTTTACTTTGAAATATATGGTTGTGTATCTAAGTTATTAAAAATGATAAACAGATTAATACATCATTTATTATAAATATGCGTAAATGAGAACAAAGCTACAAGGCTAGTAGTCCATATATTTTATTTTAAAATATATGGTTATGTGTCTAAGTTATTAAAAATGATAAACAGATTAATAGATTGTTTATTATAAAGGTGCGTAAATGAAAACGAAGCTACAAGGTTAGTAGTCCATATATTTTACTTTGAAATATATGGTTGTGTATCTAAGCTATTAAAAATGATAAACAGATTAATACATCATTTATTATAAATTTGCGTAAATGAAAACGAAGATACAAGGCTAGTAGTCCATATATTTTATTTTAAAATATATGGTTATGTGTCTAAGCTATTAAAAATGATAAACAGATTAATACATCATTTATTATAAATGTGCATTAATTAAAACGAAGATACAAGGCTAGTATTCCATATATTTTATTTTAAAATATATGGTTATATGTCTAAGCTATTAAAAATGATAAACAGATTAATACATCATTTATTATAAATGTGCGTAAAGGAAAACGAAGCTACAGGGCTAGTAGCCCATATATTTTATTTTAAAATATATGGTTATGTGTCTAAGTTATTAAAAATGATAAACAGATTAATACATCATTTGTTATAAATGTGCGTAAATGAAAACTAAGCTACAAGGTTAGTAGTCCGTATATTTTACTTTGAAATATATGGTTGTGTATCTAAGTTATTAAAAATGATAAACAGATTAATCGTCATTTATTATAAATTTGCGTAAATGAAAGCGAAGATAAAAGGATAGTAGTCAATATATTTTATTTTAAAATTTTTGTTTATGTTTCTAAGCTATTAAAAATTATAAACAGATTAATACATCATTTATTATAAATGTGCTTAAATGAAAACGAAGCTACAAGGTTAGTAGTCCATATATTTTACTTTTAAACATATGGTTGTGTATCTAAGTTCTTAAAAATGATAAACAGATTAATACATCATTTATTATAAATTTTCGTAAATGAAAGCGAAGATACAATGCTAGCAGTCCATGTATTTTATTTTAAAATATATGGTTGTGTCTAAGCTATTAAAAATTATAATCAGATTAATACATCATTTATTACAAATGTGTGTACATGAAAACGAAGCTACAAGGTTAGTAGTCCCTATATTTTATATTAAATGAGAAAAAACCTTGAGGGTGAATCCCTTCTTCATATTAATCCAATGGATCTTTGACAAAGGCTATGAAAAACTTGCCTTTAGAAACGCATTTCTAAGGGATTCGGCAGTCCTTATCAAGGTCTCCCAAAAAGGAAGAAGCGCAGGTGGTCCTTGAAACCTCCCCAAAAAGGGGCAGAATAAATCAAGGTGAAGCCCAAAATAAACAAAAGGGAAGTAGGTGGTGTAGGAAAAAGTCATGTATGCATAACCATAAAAATTAATTAAAACAGAAAAATGGGTGAGATCACAGGTTTTTTTTTTATTCCAGGATTTAGCTTTGTGAAGTTGGTGAAATGTCAAGCCTGGGTGTGTACAAAAAGGCTAAGGGTGTTGAGATGAAATTTAAAGTCATAATGAGGCTTTTGTTGATATAAATCAAAAGAAATTATGTATCTAAGTTATAAAAAAGGCTTATCTGTAATGTCATAGGAATATGTAAAGATATTAACTTGAAACTTTAAGGGCCAGCCACTTTTACTAAACAGATTAATAGATTGTTTATTATAAAGGTGCGTAAATGAAAACGAAGCTACAAGGTTAGTAGTCCATATATTTTACTTTGAAATATATGGTTGTGTATCTAAGTTATTAAAAATGATAAACAGATTAATACATCATTTATTATAAATTTGCGTAAATGAAAGCAAAGATAAAAGGCTAGTAGTCCATATATTTTATTTTAAAATATATGGTTATGTGTCTAAGTTATTAAAAATGATAAACAGATTAATACATCATTTATTATAAATGTGCGTCAATGAAAACTAAGCTACAAGGTTAGTAGTCCGTATATTTTACTTTGAAATATATGGTTGTTTATCTAAGTTATTAAAAATGATAAACAGATTAATCATCATTTATTATAAATTTGCGTAAATGAAAGCGAAGATAAAAGGCTAGTAGTCCATATGTTTTATTTTAAAATATTTGGTTATGTGTCTAAGCTATTAAAAATGATAAACAGATTAGTACATCATTTATTATAAATGTGCATTAATGAAAACGAAGCTACAATGTTAGTAGTCCATATATTTTACTTTTAAACATATGGTTGTGTATCTAAGTTATTAAAAATGATAAACAGATTAATACATCATTTATTATAAATTTTCGTAAATGAAAGCGAAGACACAAGGCTAGCAGTCCATTTATTTTATTTTAAAATTTTTGGTTGTGTCTAAGCTATTAAAAATTATAAACAGATTAATAAATCATTTATTATAAATGTGCGTAAATGAAAACGAAGCTACAAGGTTAGTAGTCCATATATTTTACTTTGAAATATATGGTTGCGTATCTAAGTTATTAAAAATGATAAACAGATTAATACATCATTTATTATAAATTTGCGTAAATGAAAGCGAAGATACAAGGCTAGTAGTCAATATATTTTATTTTAAAATATATGGTTATGTGTCTAAGTTTTTAAAAATGATAAACAGATTAATACATCATTTATTATAAATGTGCATTAATGAAAACGAAGCTACAAGGCTAGTAGTCCATATATTTTATTTTAAAATATATGGTTATGTGTGTAAGCTATTAAAAATGACAAACAGATTAATACATCATTTATTATAAATGTGCTTAGAGGAAAACGAAGCTACAGGGCTAGTAGTCCATATATTTTATTTTAAAATATATGGTTATGTGTCTAAGTTATTAAAAATGATAAACAGATTAATACATAATTTATTATAAATTTGCGTAAATGAAAACGAAGCTACAAGGTTAGTAGTCCATATATTTTACTTTGAAATATATGGTTGTGTATCTAAGTTATTAAAAATGATAAACAGATTAATACATCATTTATTATAATTTTGCGTAAATGGAAGCGAAGATACAAGGCTATTAGTCCATATATTTTATTTTAAAATATATGGTTATGTGTCTAAGCTATTAAAAATGATAAACAGATTAATACATCATTTATTATAAATGTGCGTAAATGAAAACGAAGCAACAAGGTTAGTAGTCCATATATTTTACTTTGAAATATATGGTTGTGTATCTAAGTTATTAAAAATGATAAACAGATTAATACATCATTTATTATAAATTTGCGTAAATGAAAGCGAAGACACAAGGCTAGTAGTCCATGTATTTTATTTTAAAATATATGGTTATGTGTCTAAGCTATTAAAAATGATAAATAGATTAATACATCATTTATTATAAATTTGCGAAAATGAAAACGAATCTACAAGGTTAGTTGTCCATATATTTTACTTTTAAATATATGGTTGTGTATCTAAGTTATTAAAAATTATAAACAGATTAATACATCATTTATTATAAATATGTTGAAATTAAAACGAAGCTACAATGATCTTATCTAAAATATTTTATTTTAAAATATTTGTTTTTGTTTATAAGCTATTAAAATTTATAAACATATGAATAGATAATTTATTATAAATTACGTAAATGAAAACGAAGCTACAAGGTTAGTAGTCCATATATTTTACTTTGAAACATACGGTTGTTTATCTAAGTTATTAAAAATTATAAACAGATTAATACATCATTTATTATAAATGTGCGTAAATGAAAACGAAGCTACAAGGCTAGTAGTCCATATATTTTATTTTAAAATATAGGGTTATGTGTCTAAGATATTAAAAAAGATAAACAGATTAATACATCTTTTATTATAAATGTGCATAAATTAAAACCAAGCTAAAAGGCTAGTAGTCCATATATTTTATTTTAAAATATATGGTTGTGTACCTAAGTTATTAAAAATTATAAACAGATTCATACATCATTTATTATAAATGTGCGTAAATGAAAACGAAGCTACAAGGCTAGTAGTTCATATATTTTATTTTAAAATATATGGTAATGTGTATAAGCTATTAAAAATGATAAACAGATTAATACATCATTTATTATAAATTACGTAAATGAAAACGAAGCTACAAGGTTAGTAGTCCATATATTTTACTTTGAAACATACGGTTGTGGATCTAAGTTATTAAAAATGATAAACATATTAATACATCATTTATTATAAATGTGCGTAAATGAAAACGAAGCTACAAGGATAGTAGTCCATATATTATATGTTAAAATATAGGGTTATGTTTCTAAGCTATTAAAAAAGATAAACAGATTAATACATCGTTTATTATAAATGTGCATAAATGAAAACCAATCTACAAGGCTAGTAGTCCATATATTTTATTTCAAAATATATGGTTGTTTGTCTAAGCTATTAAAAATGATAAACAGATTAATACATCATTTATTATAAATGTGCGTAAATGAAAACGAAGATACAGGGCTAGTAGTCCATATATTTTATTTTAAAATATATGGTTATGTGTCTAAGCTATTAAAATGATAAACAGATTAATACATCATTTATTATAAATATGCGTAAATGAAAACGAAGCTACAAGGTTAGCAGTCCATATATTTTAATTTGAAATATATGGTTGTGTATCTAAGTTATTAAAAATGATAAACAGATTAATACATCATTTATTATAAATGTGCGTAAATGAAAACGAAGATACAGGGCTAGTAGTACATATATTTTATTTTAAAATATATGGTTATGTGTCTAAGTTATTAAAAATGATAAACAGATTAATAGATTGTTTATTATAAAGGTGCGTAAATGAAAACGAAGCTACAAGGTTAGTAGTCCATATATTTTACTTTGAAATATATGGTTGTGTATCTAAGCTATTAAAAATGATAAACAGATTAATACATCATTTATTATAAATTTGCGTAAATGAAATCGAAGACACAAGGCTAGTAGTCCATGTATTTTATTTTAAAATATATGGTTATGTGTCTAAGCTTTTAAAAATGATAAGTAGATTAATACATAATTTATTATAAATGTGCATAAATGAAAACGAAGCTACAAGGCTAGTATTACATATATTTTATTTTAAAATATATGGTTATTTGTCTAATCTATTAAAAATGATAAACAGATTAATACATCATTTATTATAAATGTGCGTAAAGGAAAACGAAGCTACAGGGCTAGTAGCCCATATATTTTATTTTAAAATATATGGTTATGTGTCTAAGTTATTAAAAATGATAAACAGATTAATACATCATTTGTTATAAATGTGCGTAAATGAAAACTAAGCTACAAGGTTAGTAGTCCGTATATTTTACTTTGAAATATATGGTTGTGTATCTAAGTTATTAAAAATTATAAACAGATTAATCGTCATTTATTATAAATTTGCGTAAATTAAAGTGAAGATAAAAGGCTAGTAGTCCATATATTTTATTTTAAAATATATGGTTATTTGTCTAAGCTATTAAAAATGATAAACAGATTAGTACATCATTTATTATAAATGTGCGTAAATGAAAACGAAGCTACAATGTTAGTAGTCCATATATTTTACTTTGAAATATATGGTTGTGTATCTAAGTTATTAAAAATGATAAACAGATTAATACATCATTTATTATAAATTTTCGTAAATGAAAGCGAAGATACAAGGCTAGTAGTCCATGTATTTTATTTTAAAATATATGGTTGTGTCTAAGCTATTAAAAATTATAAACAGATTAATACATCATTTATTACAAATGTGTGTACATGAAAACGAAGCTACAAGGTTAGTAGTCCCTATATTTTATATTAAATGAGAAAAAACCTTGAGGGTGAATCCCCTCTTCATATTAATCCAATGGATCTTTGACAAAGGCTATGAAAAACTTGCCTTTAGAAACGCATTTCTAAGGGATTCGGCAGTCCTTATCAAGGTCTCCCAAAAAGGAAGAAGCGCAGGTGGTCCTTGAAACCTCCCCAAAAAGGGGCAGAATAAATCAAGGAGAAGCCCAAAATAAACAAAAGGGAAGTAGGTGGTGTAGGAAAAAGTCATGTATGCATAACCATAAAAATTAATTAAAAAAGAAAAATGGGTGAGATCACAGGTTTTTTTTTATTCAAGGATTTAGCTTTGGGAAGTTGGTGAAATGTCAAGCCTGGGTGTGTACAAAAAGGCTAAGGGTGTTGAGATGAAATTTAAAGTCATAATGAGGCTTTTGTTGATATAAATCAAAAGAAATTATGTATCTAAGTTATAAAAAAGGCTTATCTGTAATGTCATAGGAATATGTAAAGGAATTAACTTGAAACTTTAAGGGCCAGCCACTTTTACTAAACAGATTAATAGATTGTTTATTATAAAGGTGCGTAAATGAAAACGAAGCTACAAGGTTAGTAGTCCATATATTTTACTTTGAAATATATGGTTGTGTATCTAAGTTATTAAAAATGATAAACAGATTAATACATCATTTATTATAAATTTGCGTAAATGAAAGCAAAGATAAAAGGCTAGTAGTCCATATATTTTATTTTAAAATATATGGTTATGTGTCTAAGCTTTTAAAAATGATAAACAGATTAATACATCATTTGTTATAAATGTACGTCAATGAAAACTAAGCTACAAGGTTAGTAGTCCGTATATTTTAATTTGAAATATATGTTTGTGCATCTAAGTTATTAAAAATGATAAACATATTAATCGTCATTTATTATAAATTTGCGTAAATGAAAGTGAAGATAAAAGGCTAGTAGTCCATATATTTTATTTTAAAATATATGGTTATGTGTCTAAGCTATTAAAAATGATAAACAGATTAGTACATCATTTATTATAAATGTGCATTAATGAAAACGAAGCTACAATGTTAGTAGTCCATATATTTTACTTTGAAATATATGGTTGTGTATCTAAGTTATTAAAAATGATAAACAGATTAATACATCATTTATTATAAATTTTCGTAAATGAAAGCGAATACACAAGGATAGCAGTCAATTTATTTTATTTTAAAATATATGGTTGTGTCTAAGCTATTAAAAATTATATTCAGATTAATAGATCATTTATTATAAATTTGCGTAAATGAAAACGAAGCTACAAGGTTAGTAGTCCCTATATTTTACTTTTAAATATATGGTTGTGTATCTAAGTTATTAAAAATGATAAACAGATTAATACATCATTTATTATAAATTTGCGTAAATGAAAGCGAAGATACAAGGCTAGTAGTCCATATATTTTATTTTAAAATATATGGTTATATTTCTAAGTTTTTAAAAATGATAAACAGATTAATACATCATTTATTATAAATGTGCATTAATGAAAACGAAGCTACAAGGCTAGTAGTCCATATATTTTATTTTAAAATATATGGTTATGTGTGTAAGCTATTAAAAATGACAAACAGATTAATACATCATTTATTATAAATGTGCGTAGAGGAAAACGAAGCTACAGGGCTAGTAGTCCATATATTTTATTTTAAAATATATGGTTATGTGTCTAAGTTATTAAAAATGATAAACAGATTAATACATAATTTATTATAAATTTGCGTAAATGAAAACGAAGCTACAAGGTTAGTAGTCCATATATTTTACTTTGAAATATATGGTTGTGTATCTAAGTTATTAAAAATGATAAACAGATTAATACATCATTTATTATAAATTTGCGTAAATGGAAGCGAAGATACAAGGCTAGTAGTCCATATATTTTATTTTAAAATATATGGTTATGTGTCTAATCTATTAAAAATGATAAACAGATTAATACATCATTTATTATAAATATGCGTAAATGAAAACGAAGCTACAAGGTTAGCAGTCCATATATTTTACTTTGAAATATATGGTTGTGTATCTAAGTTATTAAAAATGATAAACAGATTAATACATCATTTATTATAAATTTGCGTAAATGAAAGCGAAGACACAAGGCTAGTTGTCCATTTATTTTATTTTAAAATATATGGTTATGTGTATAAGCTATTAAAAATGATAAATAGATTAATACATCATTTATTATAAATTTGCTCAAATGAAAACGAAGCTACAAGGTTAGTAGTCCATATATTTTACTTAGAAATATATGGTTGTGTATCTAAGTTATTAAAAATGATAAACAGATTCATACATCATTTATTATAAATGTGCGTAAATGAAAACGAAGCTACAAGGCTAGTAGCTAATATATTTTATTTTAAAATATATGGTTATGTGTCTAAGCTATTAAAATTTATAAACATATTAATAGATAATTTATTATAAATTACTTAAATGAAAACGAAGCTACAAGTTTAGTAGTCCATATATTTTAATTTGAAAAATACGTTTGTGTACCTAAGTTCTTAAAAATTATAAACATATTCATACATCATTTATTATAAATGTGCGTAAATGAAAACGAAGCTACAAGGCTAGTAGTCCATATATTTTATGTTAAAATATATGGTTATGAGTCTAAGATATTAAAAAAGATAAGAAGATTAACACATCTTTTATTATAAATGTGCATAAATGAAAACCAAGCTACAAGGCTAGGTGTCTAAGCTATTAAAAATGATAAACAGATTAATACATCATTTATTATAAATTACGTAAATGAAAACGAAGCTACAAGGTTAGTAGTCCATATATTTTACTTTGAAACATATGGTTGTGTATCTAAGTTCTTAAAAATGATAAACAGATTAATCATCATTTATTATAAATTTGCGTAAATGAAAGCGAAGATAAAAGGCTAGTAGTCCATATATTTTATTTTAAAATATTTGGTTATGTGTCTAAGCTATTAAAAATGATAAACAGATTAATACATCATTTATTATAAATGTGCATTAATGAAAACGAAGCTACAAGGTTAGTAGTCCATATATTTTACTTTGAAATATATGGTTGTGTATCTAAGTTATTAAAAATGATAAACAGATTAATACATCATTTATTATAAATTTTCGTAAATGAAAGCGAAGACACAAGGCTAGTAGTCCATGTATTTTATTTTAAAATATATGGTTGTGTCTAATCTATTAAAAATGATAATCAGATTAATACATCATTTATTATAAATGTGCGTAAATTAAAACGAAGCTACAAGGTTAGTAGTCCCTATATCTTATTTTAAATGAGAAAAAACCTAGAGGGTGAATCCCTTCTTCATATTAATCCAATGGATCTTTGACAAAGGCTAGGAAAAACTTGCCTTTAGAAACGCATTTCTAAGGGATTCGGCAGTCCTTATCAAGGTCTCCCAAAAGGAAGAAGCGCAGGTGGTCCTTGAAACCTCCCCAAAAAGGGGCAGAATAAATCAAGGTGAAGCCCAAAATAAACAAAAGGGAAGTAGGTGGTGTAGGAAAAAGTCATGTATGCATAACCATAAAAATTAATTAAAAAAGAAAAATGGGTGAGATCACAGGTTTTTTTTTATTCCAGGATTTAGCTTTGGGAAGTTGGTGAAATGTCAAGCCTGGGTGTGTACAAAAAGGCTAAGGGTGTTGAGATGAAATTTAAAGTCATAATGAGGCTTTTGTTGATATAAATCAAAAGAAATTATGTATCTAAGTTATAAAAAAGGCTTATCTGTAATGTCATAGGAATATGTAAAGGAATTAACTTGAAACTTTAAGGGCCAGCCACTTTTACTAAACAGATTAATAGATTGTTTATTATAAAGGTGCGTAAATGAAAACGAAGCTACAAGGTTAGTAGTCCATATATTTTACTTTTAAATATATGGTTGTGTATCTAAGTTATTAAAAATGATAAACAGATTAATACATCATTTATTATAAATTTGCGTAAATGAAAGCGAAGATACAAGTCTAGTAGTCCATATATTTTATTTTAAAATATATGGTTATGTGTCTAAGTTATTAAAAATGATAAACAGATTAATACATCATTTATTATAAATGTGCGTAAATGAAAACTAAGCTACAAGGTTAGTAGTCCGTATATTTTACTTTGTAATATATGGTTGTGTATCTAAGTTATTAAAAATGATAAACAGATTAATCATCATTTATTATAAATTTGCGTAAATGAAAGCGAAGATAAAAGGCTAGTAGTCCATATATTTTATTTTAAAATATTTGGTTATGTGTCTAAGCTATTAAAAATGATAAACAGATTAATACATCATTTATTATAAATGTACGTAAATGAAAACTAAGCTACAAGGTTAGTAGTCCGTATATTTTACTTTGAAATATATGGTTGTGTATCTAAGTTATTAAAAATGATAAACAGATTAATCATCATTTATTATAAATTTGCGTAAATGAAAGCGAAGATAAAAGGCTAGTAGTCCATATATTTTATTTTAAAATATATGGTTATGTGTCTAAGTTATTAAAAATGATAAACAGATTAATACATCATTTATTATAAATGTACGTAAATGAAAACTAAGCTACAAGGTTAGTAGTCCGTATATTTTACTTTGAAATATATGGTTGTGTATCTAAGTTAATAAAAATGATAAACAGATTAATCGTCATTTATTATAAATTTGCGTAAATGAAAGCGAAGATAAAAGGCTAGTAGTCCATATGTTTTATTTTAAAATATATGGTTATTTGTCTAAGTTATTAAAAATGATAAACAGATTAATACATCATTTATTATAAATGTGCGTAAATGAAAACTAAGCTACAAGGTTAGTAGTCCGTATATTTTACTTTGAAATATATGGTTGTGTATCTAAGTTATTAAAAATGATAAACAGATTAATCATCATTTATTATAAATTTGCGTAAATGAAAGCGAAGATAAAAGGCTAGTAGTCCATATATTTTATTTTAAAATATATGGTTATGTGTCTAAGTTATTAAAAATGATAAACAGATTAATACATCATTTATTATAAATGTGCGTAAATGAAAACTAAGCTACAAGGTTAGTAGTCCGTATATTTTACTTTGTAATATATGGTTGTGTATCTAAGCTATTAAAAATGATAAACAGATTAATCATCATTTATTATAAATTTGCGTAAATGAAAGCGAAGATAAAAGGCTAGTAGTCCATATGTTTTATTTTAAAATATTTGGTTATGTGTCTAAGCTATTAAAAATGATAAACAGATTAATACATCATTTATTATAAATGTGCGTAAATGAAAACTAAGCTACAAGGTTAGTAGTCCGTATATTTTACTTTGAAATATATGGTTGTGTATCTAAGTTATTAAAAATGATAAACAGATTAATCATCATTTATTATAAATGTGCGTAAATGAAAGCGAAGATAAAAGGCTAGTAGTCCATATATTTTATTTTAAAATATATGGTTATGTGTCTAAGTTATTAAAAATGATAAACAGATTAATCATCATTTATTATAAATTTGCGTAAATGAAAGCGAAGATAAAAGGCTAGTAGTCCATATATTTTATTTTAAAATATTTGGTTATGTGTCTAAGCTATTAAAAATGATAAACAGATTAATACATCATTTATTATAAATTTGCGTAAATGAAAGCGAAGATAAAAGGCTAGTAGTCCATATATTTTATTTTAAAATATATGGTTATGTGTCTAAGTTATTAAAAATGATAAACAGATTAATCATCATTTATTATAAATTTGCGTAAATGAAAGCGAAGATAAAAGGCTATTAGTCCATGTATTTTATTTTAAAATATTTGGTTGTGTATAAGATATTAAAAATGATAATCAGATTAATACATCATTTATTATAAATGTGCGTAAATGAAAACGAAGCTACAAGGTTAGTAGTCCCTATATTTTACTTTGAAATATATGGTTGCGTATCTAAGTTATTAAAAATGATAAACAGATTAATACATCATTTATTATAAATTTTCGTAAATGAAAGCGAAGATACAAGGCTAGTAGTCCATATATTTTATTTTAAAATATATGGTTATATTTCTAAGTTTTTAAAAATGATAAACAGATTAATACATCATTTATTATAAATGTGCATTAATGAAAACGAAGCTACAAGGCTAGTAGTCCATATATTTTATTTTAAAATATATGGTTATGTGTGTAAGCTATTAAAAATGAAAAACAGCTTAATACATCATTTATTATAAATGTGCGTAGAGGAAAACGAAGCTACAGGGCTAGTAGTCCATATATTTTATTTTAAAATATATGGTTATGTGTCTAAGTTATTAAAAATGATAAACATATTAATAAATAATTTATTATAAATTTGCGTAAATGAAAACTAAGGTACAAGGTTAGTAGTCCATATATTTTACTTTGAAATATATGGTTGTGTATCTAATTTATTAAAAATGATAAACAGATTAATACATCATTTATTATAAATTTGCGTAAATGAAATCGAAGATACAAGGCTAGTAGTCCATATATTTTATTTTAAAATATATGGTTATGTGTCTAAGCTATTAAAAATGATAAAAAGATTAATACATCATTTATTATAAATTTGCGTAAATGAAAACGAAGCTACAAGGTTAGTAGTCCATCTATTTTACTTTGAAATATATGGTTGTGTATCTAAGTTATTAAAAATGATAAACAGATTAATACATCATTTATTATAAATTTGCGTAAATGAAAGCGAAGACACAAGGCTAGTAGTCCATGTATTTTATTTTAAAATATATGGTTATGTGTCTAAGCTATTAAAAATGATAAATAGATTAATACATCATTTATTATAAATTTGCGAAAATGAAAACGAAGCTACAAGGTTAGTAGTACATATATTTTACTTCGAAACATACGGTTGTGTATCTAAGTTATTAAAAATGATAAACAGATTAATACATCATTTATTATAAATGTGCGTAAATGAAAACGAAGCTACAAGGCTAGTAGTCCATATATTTTATGTTAAAATATATGGTTATGTGTCTAAGCTATTAAAAAAGATAAGCAGATTAATACATCGTTTATTATAAATGTGCATAAATGAAAACCACGCTACAAGGCTATTAGTCAATATATTTTATTTTAAAATATATGGTTTTGTATCTAATTTAATAAAAATTATAAACAGATTAATACAAAATTTATTATAATTGTGCTTAAATTAAAAAGAAGCTACAAGGCTAGTAGCCCAAATATTTTATTTTAAAATATATGGTAATTTGTCTAAGCTATTAAAAATGATAAACAGATTAATAGATCATTTATTATAAATTACGTAAATGAAAACGAAGCTACAAGGCTAGTAGTCCATACATTTAATTTTAAAATATATGGTTATGTGTCTAAGCTATTAAAAAAGATAAACAGATTAATACAGCTTTTATTACAAATGTGCGTAAATGAAAACGAAGCTACAAGGCTAGTAGTCCATATATTTTATTTTAAAATATATGGTTGTGTACCTAAGTTATTAAAAATGATAAACAGATTAATACATCATTTATTACAAATGTGCGTACATGAAAACGAAGCTAGAAGGCTAGTAGTCCATACATTTAATTTTAAAATATATGGTTATGTGTCTAAGCTATTAAAAATGATAAACAGATTAATACATCATTTATTATAAATGTGCGTAAATGAAAACGAAGCTACAAGGCTAGTAGTTCATATATTTTATTTTAAAATATATGGTTATGTGTCTAAGCTATTAAAAAAGATAAGCAGATTAATACATCGTTTATTATAAATGTGCTTAAATGAAAACCAAGCTACAAGGCTAGTAGTCCATATATTTTATTTTAAAATATATGGTTGTGTACCTAAGTTATTAAAAATGATAAACAGATTAATACATCATTTATTATAAATGTGCGTAAATTAAAAAGAAGCTACAAGGCTAGTAGCCCAAATATTTTATTTTAAAATATATGGTTATGTGTCTAAGCTATTAAAAATGATAAACAGATTAATACATCATTTATTATAAATTACGTAAATGAAAACGAAGCTACAAGGTTAGTAGTCCATATATTTTATGTTAAAATATATGGTTATGTGTCTAAGCTATTAAAAAAGATAAGCAGATTAATACATCGTTTATTATAAATGTGCATAAATGAAAACCAAGCTACAAGGCTATTAGTCAATATATTTTATTTTAAAATATATGGTTGTGTAACTAAGATATTAAAAATGATAAACAGATTCATAAATCATATATTATAAATGTGCGTAAATGAAAACGAAGCTACAAGGCTAGTAGTACATATATTATATTTTAAAATATAGGGTTATGTGTCTAAGCTAATAAAAAAGATAAGCAGATTAATACATCGTTTATTATAAATGTGCATAAATTAAAACCAAGCTACAAGGCTAGTAGTCCATATATTTTATTTCAAAATATATGTTTTTGTTTCTAAGATATTAAAATTATAAACAGATTAATACATAATTTATTATAAATTTGCTTAAATGAAAACGAAGCTACAAGGTTAGCAGTCCATATATTTTACTTTGAAATATATGGTTGTGTATCTAAGTTATTAAAAATGATAAACAGATTCATACATCATTTATTATAAATATGCGTAAATGAGAACAAAGCTACAAGGCTAGTAGTTCATATATTTTATTTTAAAATATATGTTTCTGTGTCTAAGTTATTAAAAATGATAAACAGATTAATACATCATTTATTATAATTGTTCTTAAATTAAAACGAAGCTACAGGGCTAGTAGTTCATATAATATATTTTAAAATATATGGTTATGTGTCTAAGATCTTAAAAAAGATAAGCAGATTAATAAATCTTTTATTATAAATGGACTGAAATTAAAACAAAGCTAAAACTCTAGTATTCCATATATTTTATTTTAAAATATATGGTTATGTGTCTAAGCTATTAAAATGATAAACAGATTAATACATCATTTATTATAAATGTGCTTAAATGAAAACGAAGATACAGGGCTAGTAGTCCATATATTTTATTTTAAAATATATGGTTATGTGTCTAAGCTATTAAAATGATAAACAGATTAATACATCATTTATTATAAATATGCGTAAATGAAAACGAAGCTACAAGGTTAGCAGTCCATATATTTTACTTGGAAATATATGGTTGTGTATCTAAGTTATTAAAAATGATAAACAGATTAATACATCATTTATTATAAATATGCGTAAATGAGAACAAAGCTACAAGGCTAGTAGTCCATATATTTTATTTTAAAATATATGGTTATGTGTCTAAGTTATTAAAAATGATAAACAGATTAATAGATTGTTTATTATAAAGGTGCGTAAATGAAAACGAAGCTACAAGGTTAGTAGTCCATATATTTTACTTTGAAATATATGGTTGTGTATCTAAGTTATTAAAAATGATAAACAGATTCATACATCATTTATTATAAATTTGCATAAATGAAAGCAAAGATACAAGGATAGTAGTCCATATATTTTATTTTAAAATATTTGGTTTTATGTCTAAGATATTAAAAATGATAAACAGATTAATACATCATTTATTATAAATGTGCGTAAATGAAAACGAAGATACAAGGATAGTAGTCCATATATTTTATTTTAAAATATATGGTTATATGTCTAAGCTATTAAAAATGATAAACAGATTAATACATCATTTATTATAAATGTGCGTAAATGAAAACGAAGCTACAGGGCTATTAGCCCATATATTTTATTTTAAAATATATGGTTATGTGTCTAATTTATTAAAAATGATAAACAGATTAATACATCATTTATTATAAATGTGCGTAAATGAAAACTAAGCTACAAGGTTAGTAGTCCGTATATTTTACTTTGAAATATATGGTTGTGTATCTAAGTTATTAAAAATGATAAACAGATTAATCATCATTTATTATAAATTTGCGTAAATGAAAGTGAAGATAAAAGGCTAGTAGTCCATATATTTTATTTTAAAATATTTGGTTATTTGTCTAAGCTATTAAAAATGATAAACAGATTAGTACATAATTTATTATAAATGTGCGTAAATGAAAACGAAGCTACAAGGTTAGTAGTCCATATATTTTACTTTGAAATATATGGTTGTGTATCTAAGTTATTAAAAATGATAAACAGATTAAAACATCATTTATTATAAATTTTCGTAAATGAAAGCGAAGATAAAAGGCTAGTAGTCCATATATTTTATTTTAAAATATTTGGTTATTTGTCTAAGCTATTAAAAATGATAAACAGATTAATACATCATTTATTATAAATGTGCGTAAATGAAAACGAAGCTACAAGGTTAGTAGTCCCTATATTTTATTTTAAATGAGAAAAAACCTTGAGGGTGAATCCCTCTTCATATTAATCCAATGGATCTTTGACAAAGGCTATGAAAAACTTGCCTTTAGAAACGCATTTCTAAGGGATTCGGCAGTCCTTATCATGGTCTCCCAAAAAGGAAGAAGCGCAGGTGGTCCTTGAAACCTCCCCAAAAAGGGGCAGAATAAATCAAGGAGAAGCCCAAAATAAACAAAAGGGAAGTAGGTGGTGTAGGAAAAAGTCATGTATGCATAACCATAAAAATTAATTAAAAAAGAAAAATGGGTGAGATCACAGGTTTTTTTTTTATTCCAGGATTTAGCTTTGGGAAGTTGGTGAAATGTCAAGCCTGGGTGTGTACAAAAAGGCTAAGGGTGTTGAGATGAAATTTAAAGTCATAATGAGGCTTTTGTTGATATAAATCAAAAGAAATTATGTATCTAAGTTATAAAAAAGGCTTATCTGTAATGTCATAGGAATATGTAAAGGAATTAACTTGAAACTTTAAGGGCCAGCCACTTTTACTACTGCAATTGTGGCCGGAAATAAAGCTTGTTCTGACAGTGACTTTGGCTACTTTTGACTGTAACTGCAACTGATTGCAAATGCTGCTGCATTTACTTGTGACTACTTTCAGGAAATATTAAGGTATATATTAGATAAAATCAAAACAAACCAAGAGCAGGCTGTCTCTCAATAGAGCTCATCAACAACATCTCAGGAACGCTTCAGGGGATTCAATTGAAATTTGCAGGGCATGTAGAACTGTGCTTAAAGGGCAAAGCAATCCTTTACACACGACCACCTTTTTTTACTTTTGTTTCATCTGGGAAGGATTGTATTTCCCTCGACCATGACAGAGACCAGTTGTTGTAAAATCATAGGATAGAGACTCGTTTGAAATTAAATCAAAATAGCTTGTGCTATATTACTTGACAAAAGAGAAACCAATGCCAGAAAAACACAATGTTAGCTATAATTTTGTGCCATCAAATACAAATGTCTTTCCAAAGGTGGTCAAATCTAGTAATTGGAGATTCTGGGAAAGTCTTCCAAGGTCCTTAACCGCAAACAAGATATTTTTACCACAACCTTGACAGCCCACAGTAGAGTGGCATTTACTTATATTTCGTGCCCCAAAGCATCAATCTCTGCCCAAAAATGGTCAAAATACCTCGGCACGGTGAATACAAAAGTTTTTTTTTTTTTTAGATCGATGTTCGAAGTTTTTTTTCTTAGATTTATTCCGTATATTATACAAACAATCAAAACTGATTTTAAAAACTTAATTTTTCTTACGGAAATGAAGAACCAAGTGAAAGCTCATCTTCCTCCATCCCAATCTGTTCAAAGCCTGTCTTTTGACACCCGCCCACGAAGTTCCCATTTCCTTTAAATCTTTCTTTATGACGTCCTCCAACCCCAGACGAGGACGACCTGCTTTCCATTTAGCCCTAGACGGTTGGCCGAAGAAAAAATCTTCAGCAATCTGTCATCCTTTATTGGCACAAAAGATATAAAAAACACCCCGTAGAAAGTAAAATACCGCCTCCCACCTAATTAAAGGTATGTTAGACAATTCTAGCCGGATAAAATTCCCCCCCTCTCCCACGCCCCCGACAATTCCCCTCAACATGTAAAATTGACTCGGCAAAGAGAAAGTAAAACAAATAAAAAGAGTTATGTATAAGAATTCTGGCCAATTTGTCCAGTGTAAAATTTTCCCTGGAAAGATCACCCCCCCCCCTTAAAGCTTCTCTCTTCATAGAAAATTCTCCCTTCGGATAGACCTCACAGGAGGAAATTCACCCCTCTCCCAGAAAAATGTATGTACACCTTCCAAAAACAAATATTATGCGTAAACAATGAGCAAATTTCATGACATACAAGCCTTACCCCAGAGGTTGTCTGTGGTCATGTCATACCTAGAGGCATAGCTACGGAATGTTTCAACTATGCTAAAAAAATTGATATCTAAAAATTTTGAAAATTTATATTGGAAGACATTGAGGAAAAAAGAGGGGTTCGGGAGGGGTGCTAGTTGTCTCCTAATCTTTTTGGTTACTTAAAATCGACACTAGAAATTTTTACTGCTATTTGAATTAGTCCTTTCCTAATATTCTAGAACTATTGATCTGATACAATAATGTACACATACGCTGAGCCTGAGTAGTAAGGCCATATAAGATTGAAAACTTACACGCACTTTCACAAGCCTGAGGCATGGGTATATGTGTATATTTTCAAAAAATTGGGTTACCATGGCCAGGTAACTCTTACAATGAACGATACTAACCATACCACACGGATTTTCTATTATGACACCCATTTTTGGAGGACAAAAAGAGAGAGAGCGACGGTCACACTAACTACTTGATTAGTACTAGGATTCGGATATAAGGTGTAATTTTCATTGTAGTTCATATTGGTAAGAGAATTGAGTTCAAAGAGAATAGTTTATTTGAGAGGATATTAGTGGAAAAAAAAAAAATGAGTGGTGCCTTTACATTATTGGAGATTACTAATGGAAACGACAGCAGCAGCAGCACCGATATACGAGTACCCAATGTAGCTGTGGAAATAACTGCTGGCTGTAGACTATGTCTTGAACAGGACATTATGTATGCGAGATACGCGATATTATTAAGCACATTTAAGCAGGAGGTGCAGCTGTGTTTTGCTGGAAAAGTAAATATTCTCCATATAAATAAACTTCGGTCAGCATTAGATGTCCTATCGAAATATATTGATGAGAACAAAATGCATCACTTAATATTATTATTGTAATTATGTTCAATAAAACTGTTTATAAATCAATGGCATTTTTTTTCTTTTTCTATAGTAGACTTGTGTACATTTCCTAGAATAGAAAAAAGAAATTATGTTCATTCTGAAGTTGATCGTACGAGAGTTGGGACTAAAAAAAATAAAAAAAAAAAAAAAAAAAAAAAAATGGATAGATTTAACAAATATAGAAAAATTATGAAAATAGTTAATATTGAAGATAGTTTGATTAAAGACTATTACTTTATAGAGTTGTATATTAAAAGGACGATATTTTCTCGGGGAATGTTTGTCGATATAATGAAAACTGATTCTTCATCATTAGACTATTGTATGAAGCTTCTACATAGTGGCCCAAATGCATTTACACAATTTATTGATATATTGATCACGACACGACAAAATGATATTGTGGATATGCTTTTAAACATTAGTTTAGAAAGTTAGGACTTTTTTTCATAAGAAAGATTGTGCTCAAGGAGGATTTACTCCTCTCTCTCTATCTCATACAATTTTTTTTTTGTTGCTAGCTCAGTTTCATTGTGGCAGTGAGAGCGTTAACACATGACAAAATGTTCCATACATGTCCGTTATTTATGTACACACAGGGCAGCTGGTCATCATGTGAGAATTGCACAATGATTGAGGAGTATGATGAAAAGTGTAGATTCTGCAACCTGTGTAAATTGCATAGAGGATATGTTGTACAAATTAAAGGTTGTAATTCCTGTCTTGAAGAGGTATGTGACTCTCATCCTAGAGGTCACCTATGCTCCAATTGTCATTATGATAAATGCAAGCAGTGGGAGAGTACATATCCCGGTATGATTGGAAAGAATCCTAACTGTGATTTTAGTTTATTGTTACGAGAGTGGTATCGTCGTGGTTTTAGATTGTTCTGGGAGGAGGAACCAGGTCAACGATTCAACTGTTGGAACAACAAAAGAATTTAGTTTCTACGTCATCGTTGTGAAGACATTTCGTGTTATGATTATAAGCACACTGATTTTTATTTGGCTGTGACAGAATGTGATTCGACACTTGAGGACACTGTTTGTGAAACTGCTTCAAATAAGCATATTGAAACAAGTGAATTCTATAGAATGAATGAGAATAGTATCATTGACTATACAACGAGATATGACAAGAGTGAAGTCACACTGTACTGTAGAAAATGTGACCCTGACATTGCACTACATCAGGATCAGTACACTGTGAATTCAGATAATCTACCTGCCCTAGTTGTTGTCGACAAATACCTAGTAGTGGATGAAATCTAAAGAGTAGAAAAGCCGTTTTATCATGTATATAATTTTTTTTATTAATAAAAAATGCCCCATCCATTTTTATAACAATAAATTTTCAGAGCACAAAAATCACCGTCGATAACACATGGATGTATGTTCTACACAGAACAGCCATTCTATCTAGGGTAGCACTCGTATATATCGAAAAACCACTTTCAGTTTCCGCCGCGACTTTTTAGTATGAAAATGAGTAGTGCATGAAAGCCACATGTCTTAATCGTTAAATCCTGTATTCTTCGTTGATTTTGAATAGTGGTTTTCCCACTGCTTTCAATAAAGTTGCTGATGTATGGAGCGTAGAATTTATACGATAGGCCAAGAGGGTCAAAAAATTCAATATTCTTTGCTGTTTGAAAGATGCATAGCCAATGACCGGTCTTCAAAGTCGACGGACTGCTATTAACAATGATCAGGGTGTTGTTAACACTTGGAATTTTTTCAATGAAGTCCGAAGGTATGCAATAGGACTTGTACCGGGACATGTATGGATCCATACTAAATACGTTGATTATTTCGTTTGTGTTCATGGTGCTAGGTCTATTAGAACACTGCCGTTGGGCGTGTTTTCCCAATTGGTTTCAAATTGACTCAGTGATATTAGTATGATAGTCTCGGTCAGAGCATTGGCAAATGTACACTCTAAACGTACATTCCCTGTTCGTACTATGGTCATATCCTGTGTACCAGACAAATCCAAAACAATAACCCCATGATTTTTTGAAAACATTGAATCGGTTATTCCATTTTCAAATAGTTGAGAATCATGATCTAGGGATTGCATGGTCAACTTGTACAGAGTTTCATAGGATTTTTTGTCAAATGATAGAGTGTACAGTGGAATACCATTCACTTTGCACACAAGGCTAGATAGACCAAAAAAATTAAAATCATGGGGGGATTCAGTCCAGGATGCAACGGCACTGCCACTCTTCACAAAGGCCAAAGCGAGTTTTGATGAGATTTTTCTTTTGATATATGATGAATCGCTATAGCTACGAGAAGCGCTGGCAATATGACGTTGATTGGTGATCGTATGGGGAACAAGAAGTTTAATGTTTGTACCACGGGCTCTTAGGTTTTTCAATACCAATGCAGCAGAGCTCATAACCGGTTGTTTTCGGACGTGAAAAAATGACGATGTGATAATAAAATTTGCATCGGGTGCTGCAGGAAGTGTTTTTCTCAAAATGAAATTTGATGGGGCCATCTGTAACTTTATGTCAATCTTGACATTGGGGGGTAACCATTGGGGTATATTGAATATCTCATGATTTAATTTTCCAACTAGATGATACTCCTGGGTCACTGCAGTAGTCAACTCACCGTCAGTATCAACACCTGATCGATATTCATAGCCCAGCGATTGTCCTCTCATCTCCTTGTGCGCCTTTGGTGTCATCATCATAAATTGTATGTAGCTTGCATAGTTTGATAAATTATTGCTAATGCTCACCAATATTCCATAAATAAACACAATAATTTTTTTGAATAGATTGTGTAGAATAAAGTATTCATAGTAGAGAGCATCGAAGTCAGTTTGAGTCGTATTATCTGACTTTTTCTTCTAAAAAACATTAAAATAAATTAATGTTGATTACAAATCAATAAAATAGTCCTCAGTAGAAAATATGTCAAAGTGTATTTATTCCGAAAGGTGGTGTTGGGGGTGAAACTGTTTTTAGTAGCTATACTTGATACTAACATAGACATTTTCAGCATTGAATGGATTCAATGAGGAACTAACTGAAGGATATGATTCCTTATGAGGGAGATATGTCATCTTAAGATAAGAAATCCTTCTTTGATCTAACAATCTTTTTTTTCTTCTTCTGCTTATTGGTCTTCCTTGTTTTATTCCTCAAAGTCCTTAATGATGTCCTTTGCTTCCTGCCTGGGTGGAGACTGATGAGTGAATGATGCGAACGCATCCTTTTCAATCTCTCCCCATTTTGTCGAGATTTTAGTTGCTCACCAACGGCTCTTGCTGAAGATCTAATATTTTCCTTAACACTCTCCTAGAAATTCTTGCCCGACCCCCAGTCCTGTGGTGATGAGGCATCAATATTCGATGCAATAGGTACAAGATATTTTCTGGCAAGAGATAGTGCAGAACGAAACAGCCTAGTATACCAA
The DNA here is from genome assembly GCF_049724085.1 of Artemia sp. Qi Xiang Cuo. NCBI lineage: Eukaryota > Metazoa > Arthropoda > Branchiopoda > Anostraca > Artemiidae > Artemia > Artemia sp. Qi Xiang Cuo. Next base: position 46,145,744 of record NC_142808.1, on the reverse strand, counting down.
ATACCAAGACCATAGCCGGACATTGTCGTACGCCCCTTGTGGTAGTCAATTCTATTGCCTATTTGACGTGGACACAAAGCACCAACATAGCACTCAATATTGGGGCAGACAAATGGAATTCTCCTATTGTTCATTTTAGGCGATTGTGCTGTCGTTAACAATGGGTCGAAAATGACATGTAATCACTGCTAGGCCTTTTGTTATTGCTAGAGGATCACCCAATTCACTTCTTAGTGTTAACTGACAGAGTTCCAAATACGAAGTGTTTACAGGAACATACTGAAGATGCTTTATATTATAGTGATGAACAAGTTCATGAGTTGTTTTTCGCTCAAGAACACGTAGGAGGGGGACATTTGAATTACCGACTCTCGGTGTTTCCACAAAGGATGCATAGAGAAATATGCAAGAGTCTGAGGCAAAACCAGGTGGATAATCAGCAAAAATAACTTGATCCATCCCGTAAACGGTGCCATCATTTTTCCCATTGATCATATTCTGTTTAAAGCCAAGAACGTCTCTCAGATTATCATTGAGAACAATTGTTTCAGTGTCAACAGGTGAGGTAATGTATATCCTATCTTCTTCCAATGAATAATTAAAATGGAATGTACCATTCCTACGATATGAGATTTTTCTATTGATTGCATGACACAAATCACCTATATTATCATATTCAATGTATTTCAAACTTACATGAGGATAGTCAATATATTTAAGTGCTTCAATCCATTCATAGTTGACAAAGAGTGTCCAGTCGAATGGTATAACTTTTATATCATACACACAATCTCTTCTCAGGATGTCATAGGTATTTTTGAGAATACAATCAACAAGAGCCACTTCATATGCACCATCAAATTTTATGGCAGGGGAGATTTTTGTCGAACAATCACTTGTCGTATTCAAGTCATTGTAGAGAGGTTCGGAAACGTTGGACATTAATGTTATATAGAAATCATTAAGCATTGTCAATATTTTTAACAACGATCCAAGAATAAAAATCGGAATTGTATCCTAGCCACCGAACAAGTAACTGTTTCTTACACCTATGAGTACATCTCTTTAATATATTTTCAATTTGATAGATTTCAAAAGAATTTTTAAATGTCTTGGGTTCGTAGTCATAAAAGACACCGAGGATCTTATCATCTTTGGTATCACGCAGGCGATAAGTTATCGATTTAATTTTTAGGATTTTTGCCAATTTAAAAAGTTCTTTGGACCATAAGTAATTCCCCTTTTCAAAAACATTAGTTGTTCTATTAATTCGAACAGTATCACCAACACTGAATTTATTTTTCATCTTCTTGACAGCCGACGATTCATTGGAATACTGTTTAAGAAAGGTGTCAATTGTATCATGATCAGAATGATAAACTTCCGTTGGCGTAGAGTTGGACGATGATCGATGAGGTCGTTTATTATAAATCAACATGATTTTATAAAGATCACGAATAAAAGCCGATGTATTTTTCAATGTACAATATCTTGAAATTAAAAGTCGAATAGTTCTTATCAATCGTTCGGCCAATGCAGCCTCTATAGGACTGTGACGATGATAGAGCAGTGTACTATATTTCTCTAGTACTTTTGCTACATGAGGATTAACAAATTCATTACCACGATCCGTTTGAATTTTTTTATACGAATCCTTTTGGAGAATATTTTCAATGGCATGAGCAAATTCAACACCTCTCTTTGATCGCAATGGAATTGCATATGCATAGCGACTATAAACACTGATTGCAAGTAGAATGTACTTGTACGGTGTATTGTGACGTCTTTGAAGCTAATCTAGAGTCAGGTGGCGCTCTTGCACTCTATACAGTGGAAAAAAGGCTTTGGTTGTTCGATACTGATTAGCGCTATGTAAAGGAATTCTATGCATATTCCAGTTGGTTTTATTCTGTAGATGGTCTTTTAAACTTTCATTTCAAAAACAATTGACCTTGGAAAGAGTTATAGGGGAACTTAAACTCCCCGCCTCACCAATATTTTCATAAACACCTTTCAGAACTTCAACCATTTTGAACGTAAACACGTTGTGTAACGACCGCTACCCTTTTGTATACTGGCCGTTGGTGGTGGTGGTGGTGATGATGACTTGATACGTCTTCGCTTTTGTCTAGCTATCAGTGGTGTGCTAGTATTTTCCAAAATTGATTTAAAATCTTCTTCTTCAAGTTCATTTTTTAAGGGTGTCAATGTTGTTGTTGTTGTTGATGATGGTGACGATGATGCACGTTCATTTAATTTTTTTAGAATTTTTCTAATGCCAATAAGACTTTTGGGGAAGTTTAATGCATTTAGAAAGTTGTATAGACGAGTGTCAAATGATAATAGTCCTTTACGATTTGTAACCATATCATAGATTACATCAAGTAGATTATAGCTCTTGTCCTGAATTATAATCCCTGTTCCATTGCTCTCAACTTGAATGTGACCACTTTCCAAGAGATAGGCTAGGAGTCGTGTTAATTTTTCAAGCTATTATTGAGGGCTTATATTTACAATTTTAATTAAAAAAGAAAACAAATACACCATATTAAATTTTGTTACAGCAGCAGAATCCTGAGGAGATTATTCTTTTTGGGGATCAGCAGCACCAGAAGTGGACTTCGATCGATAGGACTTGTGTTTTTCCACTCAGCGAGGTGCATCTTGAAGTCAAAGCAGTTTTTATCATCCTAAATATTCTCATTGTCAAGGAATTTACTCATATTGTTCTCAAAGTATTCCACGGGTGAGAGAGCGAGTTCTATTGGAGTCAATTTATAGGGTTTTGCCATTTTCTCTCTCTCTCTCTCTCTTTAGAGAAAACTGTTTACAAGTCCTGCAATTATTGGCAGTAAAAGTGTGAAAAAGCTACCGCCCGCCTGAAGAAGTCGTCTCCTTTTGAAATTATTTCCTTTCTTTTTAGAGGCCAATGTACGTACAATGGAACGATGTTGCTTTGCCTGTTGCTTAACTACTTCTGACACTTGAACATTACCCTCGGTCAAATTTAAACAAGGTTCTGATATTAGATTAATGAAATCGTTGTCAATACCAAGTTTGAGCATGGCTTTTCTAACTGAAGGTTTTGAAGTGCTTAGAACTGAAAACAAATGTCTATTTTCATATAGTTTCTTCAGTGTCATGATAGCATCTAATAGGTCTTATTAGTGTTCACAGGGATATATACTTTAATTTCATTGTCAAAAATATCTGTGACTACACGCAGATCCTCGGGTGTATTTTGATTAAGATCAAATAGGATTTAGCCATAGGGTTTATTAGTTGCATGATTGTATGCTGAGAGAAGAAATTTGGGGGCTCCTGGATATATTTGTTTATTGAGAGCTATTAGCGAACTAGAATCACGAACAACTCTGTAGATGATATAGTAGGTGCAGTTCAATGCAAGTGCTGGCATACATTTGCTCTGATGAAAGAGATTGTGTAGAAACAGAGTAACTGAAATCTGTTCATGATGAGAGCTAACAGTGAACAGTTGTAGCATTTCCTGGGACCATTGTTCAATAGATTCAGCCATGTCGTAAATAATCAGCCAATAGTTTGTTTCAATAATGCTGAAAACATCAAGTCCCTGTATGAATTGTATCTGCACCAACCCCGTCGTGGCAGCAATTGCTTTTATTTCATCATATGACTCCTGCCAAATACTATAGCAATAGTAGATTTTTTTCGGCTTTTCCACAAACATTTTATCGCAATTTTTAAATATTTTAGTTAAGAGTGTTGTTTTGCCCGACATTGACGGTCCACACAGAAACGATCTGAATGGGGTTTTAAATTAATACATGTTCCCTTCAACAGCTCACCTGGACAACTAACTGTAGACTATGGCTGTCTAATGACTAAATAATTTCCCTATTACTACTACTACTACTCCCTTCAAGAATAATAACGAGAAGAAGAAGAATAAAGAATAATATTTTCTTTTATTATATACATAAAAAGGTAACAATACTTTAAAAAAAAATACTACATTGAAAAAGGCACATTAAACATGAATAAAAAAATACACTTGTTTTTAAATTTATTTATAATAAAAAAATACAACATTTACATAGGCACTAGAAAAAAAAACATTTAAATAAATACACTTTTTTTTTATTTATTTATTTATAAAAAAATACAACATTTATTGGAATAATGCACTTGAAATATCACTTTTATTTACAGAGTTTTAAATTTTGGGGTCCCCCCTCCCCCCCGGGGGCTGGCCCGGTGACGACCGGGGGCAGGAAGCGCCGGGCACCGGGGGCCTGCTGGTGGGGGCCCGGGCCGGGGCTGGTCTTAAATACTGGAAATTGATCTGCCTTGCACACACACACACACACATTTAAAATTGATTTTTATAGAAAAAAAAAAGAATTAAAAAAACCTCCGGACCCAAAAAAATCCATCAACTCACCTTTATACTTTTTTTAGTGACTTTAAGTTAATTTTTCTAGACAGCGCTGTGTTATGCAATATGGAAAATACAAACTGGCTTTAATGAGAAAATTAAAGGAGTGCAGTTAATAAAAACCAACCACAAGTAAAAAGGATTATTATGATATGGCCGACAAGTCATTTGTACTGACTCTAACTGTGTAATTGTTAAATTGTAAATAGCGAATTACCATGACTTTCACTCTCGGCACTAAACTACGTTCCACACAGTTTCTATACACACTCATGTTGAAATTATTTTTTACAAAGTGTGTAGGTACCCCTTTGCAAACTTGTTTGATATCCTTGCCGTGCGTTTCCACACAGTATACCTTCGGCCCAGGAAACACACCACCGGATATCAGATCGCTACCCGTTTCAGATTTTAGCATTAACAATTGATTTGGGGCTTGGCGTTTCACTAGCTCTGGATGGAGGGATTCATTCCAATTGGTGTAGTCCATTCGTGAGCTAATGTACTCGCCATTTTCCAAATCATTCAATAGATTTTCAGTTTTGACTTTCAAAAGGAGTGAATCAGTGTCCCCGTAGTACACTTGAACTTGTCCCTCAATTGGCCATTGTACCTTGCATACATTATAATGAAATGACAACAAGAGTTTCTTGGATATTTCAGTTATTGCACTTCCACCCGTAATATTTTTATTCAATACAATGTTTCTTTTCTTGCGATGTAGGAGCACCATATTAGAGTCTATGATTGTGAACGATGTGAAGTTTGGATCCGCAATGATTCGAGCGCAATCTTTGGGGCTGGTTACAATGTCACATCAACTTCTGTGTCGCATGCTCTTGCACATTTTACTGAAAGCTGAGTTCAATATGAGTTTACAGACTTCTTTTTCAGCCTTTATTTTTGCGTTTGAACGCTGATTGAGAAAAGCGTCGCCACACGTTTTCATATATAGTTTTTTATAAAATTGGATGTTTCTGTGAATCCTTTTGAAATTGAAACAATTAGACACCATTTATTTCAATAGCACGTGATGAACAACGAGATTCTGTTTCGGGTTGAGATCGGCAATTAGTTTTTGTTTTGAAGGTAGCCAGTGCATACTCCCGTCCTCTACTAAAGATAAATTGTAGGGGCTCAGAGAGTCCCTATCCACCGGTCTATTTATGCACGGAAAAACAAAGTCTTTTACCGAGTCATGGATTTCCATGGGTATTTCACCGTCAATTTCAAAAAACCATCCCTGTGCCCCATTCTTCTCAACACTGGCAATGTCGGGGAAATTCGAAGCACAGGGATTGTTAAGCCATTTATAATTGCCACACGGCAAACAGTAGCGGGACATTGCCGATGGGTAAAGAGAATTCATATCCAAAAAAACTGCGTCTGTCTTTTCATCGGTGTGCTGTCCACTCGGATCAGTTTTCATGATACGATCCCCGTGAAAAACATAACCAACCCAAAATTAAAAATATAAAAAACGAATATTATACAAAAACGCGCAAAGAACTAATTATTATTTGCTGATTTTAATTATAAACTACAAAACCAAATGGGGAGTGGAAAAATAAAAACCAAAATCCAACCCAAATTCCCCATAGATTTTATCCGTATTTTTGAACACAATATCCAGAAGAGTGAGTACGTCACTGGCCAAATAAAGTTTACAATAATCCCACCCATTTTTACATCCGCCCTTTGCCCAAACCCTCTTAGCAAATTCGTAGTCGCACTCACTCTCAGTAAGAGAATTGTAAAAAGCTTCAATGGGCGGTAGTGACGCCTCATCTAGCCTCGAGCCAGAGTTGTAATAATCATATGGATATATACCCTTACACGCTAATAAATCATACATTTCATCATCGGGGAAGCGCTGTTTGAGGAGGGGGAAGCTTTTAAAATTGTCACTTTTCTGTACCTGAATCAATTGACTTAAAGATTTGGGGAAGAAGCTGAAAGAGTATAAAAAACGGATTTTATTTAAGCACGTGTTACCCTTGTCAACTGTTTTCCACATGAATTCTAGCAGCAGTGGCTTTTCCGATGATTTGGGTATGATATTATATGAAAAAGAACCATCTATCCATGCGTCATCTACAACTCCTCCCTTGGCAATGCGGGCCAACGCCGCAAGAACAAACTTTAAGTCGTAATTGGAATTGTGTATAAAAACCGGTACGAAATATTGTTGTCTAACGTTTAAATTGCATGACTGGTGTGCTACCCCTCTAAAGTTACTCCCTCCCGATGTAATTTCCTGCCACAAATGATCATGGTCGATCACCTTCCTCCTCCCACCATTCCCAACACCATCATCAAATTCTCCCTTGCAAACCCAACACATTTTACGATTTTTAATGGCCACTATGTCATCTGGTGATAGGAGAATAAGATAGTTTGTTTAACGAAGGCGCGAAATTACACCGTTCGCTGTTTTGATTAGTCTGACCACGGCCGAGTGCATGCAGTCTTCACCTTCACTCAAAATCTCCACTTCCTCCAACACGTGCATGGTATTATTGGAATCTCGTTGCGTGTGAGCGCAAGAGACCCCTATGGCTTCATGTATTTTAACATGATTTGAATTTGACGGATCGTACACGTCTGTCAGCTTAGCCTCGCAGTCCAGAGCGATCTTATTGCTCTGCAGGAGCGTGTTTTGAAAATTTTTAAAACATAAGGTCGCTATATCTTCGCTTACCGTCTCAAAAGCCTGGTATCCATGACGTTTATAGTGTTTCATGGGATGCTTTATCTTTAAATCAGAGCGAAACCTTGAGAGACATGTTGGACAATAATAACATACACACCCCTTTTTACCCTCCCCCAAAACCCTATTAATATGCGTAATTGGATTGAAATGACCAATTGAATCGGAGTCTGTGGGTGGGGGGTATAGAAGCCACACCCAATGTTCCACTGATTCATTTGAAGGAGCCCGCACTGGAAATAATACACCCGTCTGATCGGAACGATGGCCCTCTTCAAATTCTGTTTCATACTGTAACACCGTGACACCAATCTTTAAATGTGCATTAGCCCACTCAAAAATATATATTCCTTTTAGTGTCACGGGATACTGACCATTTAAACAATTAAAATCTACTTTTGGGAACTTTGAACCCTCCCAACCATTAACTGCCATTGTGTTAAACTTTTTCTTAGATGCATCTTTTTGAAGTGGTCTGTATGCGGCAATTAAAAATGCATACTTGAAACACTGCAGCCTCGTATGGAAACAGATTCGTTGGATCCCCCTACGTCCCAATAAATATGTATGATGTTTTTAAATTATAGACCTCTCCCCAGCCCCCACCCTGAGTAAAAAAAAATAGTGTCTAAATATGAATATGTTACCATTTTAACTTTATATAGATAAAAACACGTATCCATGAACACAATCGTTTTAAATTTAATACTGACGTTTACAACTAATGAACCCATATATAAAAACCTCCCCATAATTTGATAAATGCGGGTGTATTGCCAACATCTCTGTGTGCAAGTATTTCGAATACTCCTCACCCACACTTTCATTTAAAAAAAATATTTTTAGTGCTATTGATGCCTTTAAACTGACCCCCACTCCCCACACCCCCCTGTGTTGTTCAAGAATGGCTCGAATCTTATCAGTATATGACTGTATAATGGCCAGGGGGTCTGTTATTATATACCCCGACACTAGAGAGTTGAAAGGGTCACCGAATTTGGCGCTGTAGACCAATGTGTGATGCAAGGCAGAGTTGGAGAGAAAAAAAATCCGGAAGAGGAGATACTGATGCTGTTGTATTACTACTTCTATCTATAGCATGAAGTGGAATGGTGGTGGATGACAGAGAATTGTCAATAACACCACTCCCAGTCTGTTCAATCACATTGGGGGGATGTTACACGAGGTCTCCTGGTACCCAAGGTGTTTGGGGATAATTGGTCGAGCCAGCCTGTATTGTCCTCTGATGGAACTTTGTTATGAGGACCCGGTTCAGATTTACTTGTAACATCACCTAAATATTCACGCATGAAACTATCTGTCCACCCCGGGTCCTCAAGCATGTTAATATCGCAAGTTATGTCATCCAGGCTGGCAATTTCCCAAAAAAACTCGTTAAGGAGCCCTCTATCCCACTCCATCGTCTATAGAACCAGTGTTGCTACATTCTAGATCTCTGCTGGTGGTAAAAGAATTGTTTCTGTGAATTCACTTTATTTCTCACTCCATGTTGTCTGTGGTGGTTCTATGTTTTTAACATTAAGGAAAAAAAAGTTTTATTTTTTATGTAAATTTTTTATAGTTAATAAACTTTGTCAATTTTTCATATTTACTGTCCCACTACCACCGCCACCACCACCTGAACAATTAAAAGAAGAAGAAGAAAATTTACATTGCCTTATTTCTTTCATAATGTAAAATGAAAATGTTAAAAAATATTTTTTTTTTTTTTTTTTTTTTTAAGTACGGAAAATGTAGTATTATTCTTAGAAGGGTAAGTTAGAACAAGAGAATGATAATAAAAAACTAATTGTTTTATTCCAAAAATTTTTTTAAATAAAAATGTTAAATATGGATCCAATTCGATTGGTTGAGCCTCTTCATGCTAATTGTCAATGAAATTTGACCATCGTTCAACTGACGTGCTATGCTGTATGAACAGCTGCTCCTCGGCTTCAGTTAACGGACGCAAATCCCATATATCGGCGGTTGATCGTATTACCTTCTCAATAATTCGAATTTTCCTGTGTCTTTTGCAAACGGATTTGTGTGAAGTTGACCTGGGCTAAATAAATGATTGTAAGAGAGAAGAACTTTTTTCTCCATACATATCAACAATTAAAGTGCAATTAAAATGATGGATGGTCCTTTTTTGTTTTTTTTTTCAAATAGTTAGTTTTTGTCTAAAATTAATATTGGAATTATTTAATTATAATGCATCTTGGTTAGAAGTTACATTGTCTGGTTTTTTTTTTGTTATAGAAATGCATGATAAGCATTACTTTATATATACCACTAATTTGGTTAACTAAAGAAAATAAAATTGTTTTTATAAAAAAATTTGAAGTTTTAATCATAAAAATCTATGCGCCTGAGAAAATTTACCTTATTTTTGAAAATAGGGATAGAAAAAAAAATATGTATATACTTACAAATTCTGACTGGGCTTCTATATCTGAACTCCCTGGAAAAAATTGAGAGAGATAAAGCTCGCAACCTTCTGTAGGCTGGGTTGAGATATTATATGAAGCAGTCCATCCACTTTTGAACTTCTACCAAGTTGATAGGGAGCAAACATTGGAGACAGAGTACCCTTCCATTAAAATATTTGTGGGCCGTGGGTGGCCCAGGTCTCGTTTAGTTCTATCAGAGGATTTGATAATTGATGGTCTTGCAGCTTGCATTAATATACCTTCGCTATATCTTTCTTTCTTTTAAGAAGGGGGGTTATTTCACTTATCCACTTCCTTTAAAAAAAAAGGGTAAAATTTAGCATGAAAAAAAAAATGCATTTTGGGTTTGGAAAATAATTCAGTTTATGTTAGGCATTTAATGTAGTGTAAAACATTTTTTTTTTCAATTAAATAAATATTTATATTAAGTAAGGAACAAACCGAAACTCTAAAAGGGAAGCTTTTGTAACAATTAATACATTAAAAGAATTAACATTTTATTCTAACCCTAAATTAGCGATCGAGAGCTAAGCACTTTTTCAAAAATATCCCTAAAAAGGTTAACGGATCTTGATAAAAAAATCACACCGTAAATGCAGACTGGCCTGGAAGTATTTTCAAAAACATTCCTAAAAAAAAAAAAAGCCGCTGATCTTGATAAAAAGGAAGCTTTTGTAACAATTAATACATTAAAAGAATCAACATTTTATTCTAATCCCAAATTACCGATCGAAAGATAATCACTTTTTTCAAAAATATCTCTAAAAAGGCCCACCGATCCTGATAAAATCGCACCGTAATTTTCAGCCTATAAGAGAAGTATTTAGAGGTTTCAGCTCCTAAAAACAATAGGCATCTAAGTACATAAGTACCCTTAGTTCTAGTGTAAGGAACGAATTTCTTCCTTAACTTAATGACAAGACAATTTCTTTTTATTATAATAATGAGAGAATTTTTACTCACCAGAAATTGCTTAGAATTATCCATTTTCTATGTAAATGCTTACAAAAAATGTCACTAGTGCTATGTTCAATAAACTATCCAAAACTGTTGAAGAATCTAATTTGAAACCTGAATATATACAAAAAATAATTGGCAACTAAAAAGACGCACCGGTTTTTCCGACACGGATTTAACCTAAAAAAAACTTGTATATCATGAAATAGAAATTCAGTTAATTGTGTCAGAAAAAACTTGAATCAAAACAGATTATACCCAACCTGTTTGGTACGGGGGCGTACGCAAAGTATATAGCTTCAAGCAAATTCAATATGATATTTCAAATTGCTATAGCTTCTATAGAAATGGTACCTCTTTGCAAATGACCCTGGTAACCCAATGCATTGAAAACCTACACACATATCCATGCCTCAGGCTTGTGAAAGTGCGTGTAAGTTTTCAATCTTATATGGCCTTACTACTAGCCTGGTGGTATAATTTTCATTCTTCGACTTTTAGGGCGGCTTTCCCCCTTTTTTGTAAATCAGGCAAGTTTCATAGACTCGTAGCTTTTGATGAGTTATACTAACTTGATGATTCTTATATATTTGGAATCAGTATAGTAAGCCAAATCTTTCAATTTCAAAATTTTGTTTTATAGTGTTTCAGTTACTATTTAGCGGGATCGCTCCTTACTTACAGTTTGTTACCACGAACTCTCCTTTTTATTAATTATCGTTTTCAACTAGTTGTTTGCGAATCATAATGTTTAGAATGATTTTTTGCGCTAAAAACACAGTATAGTAATAGGCTTTCGTAAATGGCATAATTTTTTGTTTGTGTAGTGTCAATTTGGTTTTGTTATAATTTGTTATAGACTTTTTTTTATTCTAGTTTACTTTACAAGTTACGTTATGTGCCTCAATCAAACTAGCAATACATATTTTAAATTTATGATTTTGAAAAAAAGGGGGAAATATCTTAAATTATTGTTAGATCCTTTTGATATCTATCTAAAAATTTTGCATTGAAATTAATTTTCTAAGGCCACAGTTGGGTTCATTAACACTTAAGACTGCTGAAAGGCCTTGATAAAATTTTGTTTATTTTACTGAAATTCTGTGCAATGAGAAACCTAAGGTATTTCATACTAGATAAGGAAAGTTCTGACATTTTGCATGCGAATGTATTACACTGAAGTTTTTGGGAAAGTTTTTATACGCAAAACCCTTCTACTTCACTTATGATTAATTCCAAAATTATTTGCAAAAAAAAAAATTGGGAATTTTTAGGAAGATAGCTATACTTACCTCTTCGGCTCTAAGCGTCAAAATTACTAATTATGTTTCTTCTTTTGCAGATTCGGCACCTCTAGATAGATTCGAAGAATCTGAAAGAAGTTTACTTCATATTATTAAAGACTTGAAAGAGTTAAGAGAAAAGTTTGACTCTCGAGTTATATATTGTGCAGAATTGCAGTTACATCGAGACTACCAACAGAGGATTGAGATGTTACATGAAAAAAATAGGAGAATTAAGGATTTAACTTCCAAATTTGAAAGTCAAGTTTCAGAGTTAATTCAAGAAAACCAAAGAAAAATAGAGGAATTAACTGAAGTATTGACTGGTAAGGATTTTCAATAAATAACATTGGAAGTATATTTATGGCTAAAAAGAAAGACCTGAGTTAAAACCTGTTTTCAGAATTCTCAGAAGAAAAAACATTTTATAATTTAGGGATAAATGCTGCTTACACAGAGAAAATATTATTTTCTTACAAATATATTTTTCAAAATCATAGGATATGAAACTGTTATACTGAAATATGTTTCTATTGATCATAAAATTTCTAATCAAAGAGCTTACGATAAAAACTGCTAGGAAAGAATGTTGTATTGTATCTATCACAACGAAATTCTAGGAATAACCTATTAATAACAATACAATCTATTATAACAAATAATGACAATTATATCTATTATAATTAATATTATAATAACTATTATAATAATAATAACAAAACAATGTAATCTCTCCTACTTTTAATTTCAGTGGAATCTTTAACGATGGTGGATAAAACAGTGGGTCACATTATTGGTGACTGGAAAAAAAAATGCAAATGGCAGTGTATTAAGATTGTAGGTTTGATAAATTGCAGGAATGTCTAGTGAGGGAGGCGTGGGTTTATTTGTTGTTTCAGTGTTTTGTAAATTTATGAGAATTGATATTTTTTTTCAATTTCCTTGACGTTAGGACTCTTAAAACATTAGTTTTTTTACATTTAATCAGCTATTATCATTGTTCTAATAAAAAACTCTGAAATCTGCATTGAGAAACCTAACAACACCATACTATATTATACTTTTTTATATTTAAAATTTATGCCGCAATCTTTCAAAGTAGAAGACATTATAATTTTCATATGTTTTGGTTTGATCCAAAGCTTTAGATGGTACTGTATCACAAGAGTTAGTATTCTTATGTTGTTGTTGTCCAGAATGTCCATTCAACATTCTTTTAAATTTTAATTAAAACAAAAATAAAGTACAATGAAGTATGCAACCTATATAATTTGTATCAAGTGGGATCTAATTCCTAGAAATCACTGGAAGTCACTAATATCCTGGAAATAACTAATACCCAGTTCACTGAATGTTTAATGTTTAGAAAATCAATGATTTTGTCTAGAAACAAATCGCTGGATAATATTATATATATATATATATATATATATATATATATATATATATATATATATATATATATATATATATATATATATATATATATATATATATTTCATTAAGTTTAGTCTTGCCCCCTGAAAAGCTAATTAATATACATAATAAAAACATATGGATATAGAAGTTCGTTACGTAAGTTAATTCGTAAGTTACATCAGAACAAAATTTCGAGAAAGCCATTTAGCCAAAAAATTAAAATTAACATGCAAACCTATATAATATATATATATATATATATATATATATATATATATATATATATATATATATATATATATATATATATATATATATATATATATATATATATATATAAAGAACTAGATTATTATTTTGATTATGCTGAAATAGAGGAGTTTCATTAAGTTTAGTCTTGCCCCTCAAAAGCTAACTAATATACATAATAAAAACATACGGATATAGAAGTTCGTTACGTAAGTTAATTCGTAAGTTGCATCAGAACAAAATTTCGAGAAAGCCATTTAGCCAAAAAAGTAAAATTAACATGCAAACTTCGTTTTAATTATTCATATACGGTGAGCCAAAATCAAAGCTCCATTAATTCAAAAACGTTCAGAAATTAAACTAAAAAAATAAGATTTTTTTTAACTGAAAGTAAGGAGCGACATTAAAACTTAAAACGAACAGAAATTATTCCGTATATGAAAGGGGTGGTCCCTCCTCGACGCCTCACTCTTGACGCTAAAGTTTGACACAGTCTCACAACTTCAGTTTTTAAAGAATAAAAAACTTTAGCGTAAAGAGCAAGGCATTGAGGAGGGGACCGTTCCTTTCATATACGAAGTAATTTCTTTTCCCATAGATACATCAAAAATATCAAATTTTAATTGTGATTTCAAATATATAAGTTTCATCAAGTTTAACCTTACCAATCAAAAGGTATGGGCCTGAGAAAATTTGCCTTATTTTCGAAAAGGGGGAAACAACCCCTAAAAGTCCTGGAACTTTAATTAAAATCATACCATAAAATTCAGCGTGTTAAAGAACCCTACTATAGAAGTTTCAAGCCCCTATCTGCAAAAATGTGGAATTTTGTATTTTTTGCCAGAAGAAAGATATCGGATGCGTGTTTATTTGTTTGTTTGTTTTTTCTTTGTTTTTTTTTCTCCATCGTGATCGTATCGATCCAGTAGTCCTAGAATATCGTGAGAGGACTCTTTCGAACGAAAATTAAAAGTTATAGTGCCCTTTTTAAGTGACCAAAAAATTGGAGGGCGACTTTACCCCCTCCCACGCTCATTTTTCTCCCGAAGTCACCCAATCAAAACTTTGAGATAGCCATTTTGTTCAGCATAGTTGAAAATCTAATAAATATGTCTTTGACGATGATTTAATCCCCCACAGTTCCCGGGGGAAGGGCTGTAAGTTATGAACTTAGCCCATTGTTTACATAAAGTATTGGTCAATGGGAAGTATACAGACGATTTCAGGAGGTATTTTTTTCTGGTGGGGGGTTTGGAGGAGGGGGTTACGGTGGAGTATATTTTCATGGAGGATGTTTCTTTGGGGGAAGGAATCTTAAATGAATCATTACAGTTACTTAAACTTTTTTTTTTTTTTTTTTTTTTTTTTTTTTTTTTTTTTTTTTTTAGTTAGTTAGTTAGTTAGCTAGTTAGTTAGTTGACAAAATTTCCAGATTCCTCGCTATTCTTTTGTAATTTTTTAATGGACATATACCTAGAAAGAATTGTTTTCTAACTTCAAACTATCCAAATACTTTATTTGCCCCCTCCCCCCCCCCTATATGCAAAAATATAGCCCAAATTATATATTTCCCATATATTATGTCACTTGTCTTTGTCTTGTCTCGCGCTAAGTTGAAAAAGAACTAACGAAGAAACCAGTTTTGTTCTTGAATTATACACAGTGTAAACTTGAGTGAGTTGCCCATAATAAAAAAGTAAAAAAAAACTCCTTCCCCATACGGAAACTAAAAAAAAACTCAAATAAAATTCTCAAATTTGGAAAGCCTTCTTTTCCATGGGGGGGGTATTTTCCGGGGGGTAAAGTATTTGGACAATTTGCAAGTCAGAAAACATTTCTTTCTTGGTATATAGCCATAAAAGAAATTACAGAAAAATAGTGAAGTATCTGGAAATAAAAAAAAAAAGGTCTTAGTATAAATTAATTGTAATATTTGATTTAAGAGGTCTTTTCCAAGTGTTAAGTGGTTTTTTCTTTCAGTGACCGTTTGTCCAAGTATTAAATACTATTATTAGGTTAATGTAGTGTTTCATTTTCCAAGCGTAAACCATAAATCACCATAAATGAATGAATTGAACCCAAAACGAACTGAAATTACCTAAGGAATAGATATAAGAATATGTATATCAAACTGACAATACACGGTTATTTTTTTTTTTTTTTTTTTAAGTCAAGTGCAAATTGTTTTTCAGCCATACTCCTTTTACGTTTTGCTCGTTTTGAGTTTGACTAGGCTATCTATTGTAATTTCTGTTATTTTTGGGTTTCATTTATTTGTTAATTGTGAATTTTGGTAGTTTTACACTTGGAAGATAAGAAAAACAAACTCGTAGAATTTGACAATGACAAAAAAGTAGAAAAAGAGTTTGTCGTAAAAACTTATAAACAATTTAGAATTTGTTGGTTCCCAAAGTCAACTATCCTTTCAAAGGATAGCTAAACCTTCTTAACGTTTTTAGTGCCAAACGATTTAACTTAATTTTTATGATTGTTGGCCTACATTTTTTTTCTTCTTCAATTTTTTTTTTAATTAGTCAACCCCTACTGCCAAAAATTGCAGAACTTCAATTGGGAGTCTTTTCTACACATATGGATTTGTGTTTTTTTTCTAAGTTTTTAAGATACTTCTGGTGTGTAAATTCCTCTTTTTACCGTTCCTTAGCACTTTTCAACGAAACTAGAAGAAAAAACTAGAATAAACTCTTCCCCCCCCCTAATGTGCAAATCTATAGTTCAAATTTATTTCTAAAGTGACGAAGAAACTAACAAAAAAAAACGGTGTGTTCTCGAATTTTACACAGCGTAAACTAGAGTGAGCGGCGGATAATACACAAGTTCCAAAATTCCTTCCCCCTACGGAAATAAAAAAAAATCTCAAATAAAATTCTCAAATTTGGAAAGCCTTATTTTCCAGGGGAGGGGGAGTATTTTCCGCGGGGGTGTTTTCTGAGGGGGGGGGTATTTTTAGGGGGAGAGGTAAAGGCCAAGCACCATTTTTTAAATAACTTTGTATGTCTTTGAATTTTAAGTATGATCACAAAGATTTTTCTGCCAATTCAACTCTACTTACTCTGTGAAATAAAACTATGAAATTATTATTTTTCTTTCCTTTTTATTTAATCTACGACTATTAGGTAAAATAGATCCCAATCAGGGAATAGTTATCGAAATCTCAAGTTTACGTTTATAATTGTTCTATTGCCTCTTTTCTTAATTTAATTTTATTTAATTGTAATAAAATGGTTTCTTTTCCGTAGAGAGGAGACGTTCTACCTTGGGCAGATCTGATGAATTAGGTCAACATAAAACTTTTAGCCCAAAACCAATCGTTGTGCTGAAAAAGCTGAGAGAGAAGGTTATAGAAGAAATAGCAGCTGCCATCAGTGAAAAATCATTCAAATGTAATGCATGTAGTAAATGCTTTCCGACATCAAGTGAATTGATTGTGCACCAAAGAATACACACATGTGTAAACCCATTTAAATGCGATGCATGTAACAAATCCTTTTCTCTGTCTAGCCAATTGCATAGACACAAGAGAACACACACAGGTGAAAAACCGTTTAAATGTGATGTGTGTAAGAAATGCTTTTCTAAATACAGCAATTTGATTAACCACCAGAGACCACACACAGGTGAAAAACCGTTTAAATGTGATGTGTGTAAGAAATGCTTTTCTCAATCTAGCGATTTGAGTAAACACCAGAGAACACATACAGGTGAAAAACCGTTCAAATGTGATGTATGTAAGAAATGCTTTTCTGACTCTAGCAAATTGATCCAACACCAGAGAACACACACAGGTGAAAAACCGTTTAAATGTGATGTGTGTAAGAAATGCTTTTCTCAATCTAGCGATTTGATTACGCATAAGAGAGTACATACAGGTGAAAAACCGCTTAAGTGTAATGTATGTACGAAATACTTTTCTCAATCTAGCGATTGGATTAAACACCAGAGAACTCAAACAGGTGAAAAACCGTTTAAATGTGATTTGTGTAACAAATGTTGTTCTCAATCTTGCGATTTGATTACGCATAAGAGAACACATACAGGTGAAAAACCGTTTAAATGTGATGTGTGTAAGAAATGCTTTTCTGACTTTAGCGATTTGACTAGACACCAGAGAACACATACAGGTGAAAAAGCGTTTAAATGTGACGTGTGCAACAAATGCTTTTCTGAATCTAGCAATTTGATTACGCATAAGAGAGTACACACAGGTGAAAAACCGTTTAAGTGTGATGTGTGTAAGAAATGCTTTTCTCAATCTAGCCAGTTGATTGAGCACAGGGGAGTACATACAAGTTAAAAAAAAGCGTTTAAATGTGACGCATGTAACAAATGCTTTTCTCAATCTAATAATTTGATTAAGCACAAGAGAACACTGTGACGTATAAAAGAAATGCTTTAGAGGTTTAAACCGTTTAAATGTTAAATCATTTCATACGAAGAGACCTGATAGATAAGAAAATGGTAATACATAGTTAAATTCCCTCTTTGATTAACTCAGCTATTGTTCTGCCGGTCGTAAATTTGACAAATTCGAAACAAGGTCAGTTATGATTCATTGAGTAAGGGTATCAGCTAAATTTTAAGTTTATTTTGACCTAAGCTAAAACGTTCCTAAACTAAATCGCTTCTGTATTCTGAAATGAAACTGTTTTTAATAGATTTCAATTTTATTGTGATTATGCTGGCAAAAACAACACCGGCTAGTTTAAATAACAATTAACCTTCTCAAGTCATTGTGTTTTTTGGCAGAAGGTTTTGATTTGGACCAAAATAAAGGAATTGTAAATGTAATCGATATATCTTTTTTATAGTTAGCCAATTTGTTTTGCTTGGTAACTCTAAGTAATACTTTCAATTTAAAGTAAAAAGGGGAAAATAAATGTCATGGTTGACATTTAGATGTCAATCTTAATGTCATGACATTTAGATGTCATATTATATTCAACATGACATGTTGAATACATGTCATGTAATCAACATGAGATGTATGGTTGTATACACGTCATGCATACAGCATAATGGTTGTATTTAGATTCTCTCAATTCTATATGGATATCAGCAAATGACTGAAGGTTTTGAGTTACTGTAAGTCTTTCATTCTTAATTGAAAGTCCTTCTCTATTACACAGAGTTTTTGGTTTTGCATATTTTAAGGTGAAGAGTCTCTTTCGTAAGGGTATTATAGCTTTACATAGGCTAATCTGCCTATGTAGCTAGACAGCCTACATAGGCAGATAAAGTCAGCCACGATAATTTACTCCTGTGTAGGGTATAAAACTAAATCTCTTACGGTTATGCCAGATGGAATTGGTTGCTATACTCAGACGGATTTTAAAGTTTCTGTTTATTAACTTCCCATAGTTAGTAGATTATGCTCATAGCCGTAAATTTGTGAGATGCGCTAGACCATGTGTAGGATCTGTAGCAGTTAATACAAAGGACACAGTTAAAACTGTCATACCCGTGAAAGCATATTTCTATTAATCCAAAAGTAAGAAGAATAGATTTGGACAGTACTGAATCGAGTTTAGAATTAGGAGTCTCAGTTGGAAATGTGTTTCATTTGAAGTTTATTTTAACCCAGAATAAAATATTCCTTGAGGAGGTCCCTTCTTTGCCTTAATAAACAATTTTCCATTGATTATAACATAACTTGGAATAAGCTATATGCAGAACGTTTAAAAATTTATTTATTGCATTGTGTTTTTTTCCGCAGAAGGTGTTGTATTGGACGAAAATAAAGGAATTATAAATATAATTAATATATTTTTTTTTGGTTTTTATAGTTTGCTATTTTGTTTTGCTATGTAACGCAAAATTTTGTTTTGCTATGTAATGTTTCCAATGTAATATAAATAGGAAAAAATAAAATAAATATAATCAAGAGATGTATTTTGGTTTTGTATTTCTTTTTTATAATTACCAACCCACGTCTGCAGCTTTTGTCTAAGTGCATGTCCTTCATCGTCACTTGATAGTTCTTATCGATGATGCGTAGTATTTAGTTTTGAATTTTTGAATTGAAAAATCTAACAGAAATAATTGTTGCAAGCGTCCGTTAGGGTTCATGGAGCTAAAAAACTAATCCATGGAGCTAAAAAACTTAAATATATTCCATTTTGGTTATGCCAGAGGGTGCCGCCGTTGTCTCATTCATTTCAGAGTCTCCGTTTATTACTTTTTCTTATTCTGTAGATTACGAACTTTAATGAGATTTGCAAAATAAATAAATTTTCTGGATTAAATCCTACCAGGGCTTTATATATTAGGGTTTAAATATTCAGTGGGTATTATTACATCAAAAAATTCGTTCAGTAAATACCTCAAAATCATAAAAATTATCGCCGATCCCGCTCATGCAATGCATTTTCCTTTTCTGGTGGGAAAAAATAAAGAGGCTCTTATCATCAAGGGAACCGAATTCTGATTAGGGACAAACACCCAAATAAATAGGGCTAGCGTTTTCCTTATTGGTTTCATTTATTAGCACTGTTACAAAGGTAGAGATAATCACGTCTTTATGGGAAGAAAACTTTCTTCCCAATCGAAAACCTTTATTTTTAAAATTGGAATCGTAAATATGATATATACGTATATATATATATATATATATATATATATATATATATATATATATATATATATATATATATATATATATAACACTTTTTTGGGTATATATATTACCCCAAAAAAGTGTAATTTTAATCTTCTTAAGTTGGTTTTACTTTCTAAGATGTGGAGAAGACTTATTTAGTCCAAGAAAATTTTGTTTTCTGCTATAAATTCTTTCCAAAGATTCTTTTTAAACCTTATTTTTATACCTTTCATTCTTCTTTTACTGTGATTTGTGTTATTTACATTTGATTTGTCAGTTTTTGATTATTAATTTTTGGTGTTTTAATTTATTTTTGTGATTTTTAAAGATTATCACAATACTTTGATTTGACAATCAAAGACAATCAAAAAAATTTCTATGTTTTCTGATAACTTTTGGTTCAACTATACACGTCCTATGACCACTGCAAGTGAAGGTCGTTGTATTGCATCTATCACATCCAAACTAGGAAAATCCTTCAAATGACAGTGAGATCTCTCTTACCTTGAATTTCAATGGGATATCTAATGCTAATAGATGACACTGGGTCATACTATTGGTGACGGAAAAGAATTTCAAAAGGAAGTTTAATTAAAACATATCTAAATATTTAATTAAAACATATCAGAACAAAATTTGCACTTTACTGAAAAAATACAAATGAATGTGCATTGTCAGTTTAATATACATATACTGATATTTAGTAATCAAAATGTTAAAATTTGTTGGTTTATTAAAGTTATAAAAGTAAAAAAAATTATATTTTTTTCAGTAAAGTGCAAATTTTGTTCTGGACTTGGGAAGGCATAGGGGTTTTGCGCCCAACTTGTGTTAATTTCTGCTCGTTTTGAGTTTGACTCGGTTTTGGGTTTCATTTATTTATCGATGCTGATTTGTGATAGTTTCCAGCTTGGTAGATTATTTGATTTTATTTTTGCTCATTTTTTGTTTAATGAAGTTCTTTACTTTTCTTTGAAAAACTTATTTTGTGGAAAAAGTTTTTTTAATTAATTTCTGTTCGTTTTATATTGACATAGTCTATTCAGGAAAAAGAAAGTAACACTTTAAATCTTTTTGTTTTTTAAGACTTTATAGTTTGGCCTGCTATTTGTATGCTGGAGAAAAATTTTCAGCAATATTTACAACATACACCATTCTAAGAATCTGGACACAAATAGTACTGTTTAATTTAGTTTCATACCTCCACCAGTTGACCTGAAATGGAAAACTTGATACCATTCGCAAAAAAAATCTGTTGACTTTCTTTAATAGATTCGATACACTTACACTATTTTGATTTGGTTAAATTTTAAGAGCAGAAGTAGCCTCGAAAGTTTGAACATAATACCCTCAGTCGTTCTTGGGATACTGCTGAGACGCCTTATTGGGAATTAGCATTATCACAGCGCATTTCGATTTAATCTTAAGGCAACATTTAGTTTTTAACAAAATGGGCGAATGTGAGGGTGGGAGTCGAAGGGGGATTAGTTACCTTCAAATCCCTGTCAACTATTAAAACGGGCACCAGTCCTTTCTATTTTCAATTGAATGAGCCCCTTTCGAAGTTCCCACGGAATAATGGGCGTGGGAGGGGGGGGGGCTAGTTGCCCTTCAATCACTTTCGACTATCAAAAAGGACACTAGCCAGTTGAATTTCCAATCGAATGGGCTTTTTTTGCAGTTTCTACGACAAAGCCTTCTATAAGAACATTATATGTCCCCTGGGCATACTTTAAAACCCATGCCCTGAGGGTTTTGGGGGAGTGTCCCCCTCAAAAACATATTTTCTATCTGGAAATAAACCACGCTGAACAAAATGGCTATCTCAAAATTTTGATTGGATGTGTTTGGGTGAATGATGGACGCGGGGGGGGGGGGGGGGGCTAGTTGCCCTCCAATCACTTTC